>NC_140177.1:17780859-17783359 GCF_963971535.1 Notolepis coatsorum | reverse complement strand
TACTGTATATTTGAATATCGTATATGTCACAAATGTAACAGTACTAAATACCTGTATGTCATGTATGTCCCTATGCCATAAATGTCATGTATGTTGTGTATGTCATAAATGTCACTATGAATTGAAAATGGGGGACCCTGATGTAAACAAAACAAACGTCTTTCTCTGCTCTGCATCCCCTTAACAATTGTGTGTATTGAGCCGTACTGTATTGTACCCATTCTGCAATCTGTTAAATAAAGTTTTCATTCATTCATTCATTCATTCATTCATTCATTCATTCATTCATTCATTCATTCATTCATTCATTCATTCATTCATTCATTCATTCATTCATTCATTCATTCATTCATTCATTCATTCATTCACAGCGCACAGTACAGGCCCCCAACGCACAGTACAGGCCCCTCCTATGTATGGGGCTGCGGCACTGCAGATATACCCTACTCAGCCTGGCGCGTGCTGCTGCTGTCCGTGGTGCTGAAACGAAGGGTACAATAGCCGAAGGTTCAAACTGGCTTTTCGTCCAGCTCGATTTCCACAGATAACTGAAACAAAATGTGTATCGCGTGCCTCCTAACTTAAGAGAAGCACATTATTATTAGCGCCACCCGGTCCAGAAAGAGTTTGCACTCAGTTGGGACTCTGGGTTGATTCGCCCGTCGGTCTGTCCGCCCGGTAGGGCGTCGGTGAGGCGCAGGTGCAAATGATGGAGAGTATAATTATGTGAATCTTCTCTCATGAGATGCAACTTTAATTTCAACACTTCTACCTGGAAGAAAATACACCCAACAACACAAGAGGAGATCACACAAGTGCTGTTCTATTCCGTTGTATTGCGTCACGCGTGTGTGTTGCGTGTGTATGTGTGTGTGTGTGTGTGTGTGTGTGTGTGTGTGTGTGTGTGTGTGTGTTCTCTACCTCTCTCTCACGCTCCCTCTCTCTCTCCCTCTCTCTCCCACTCTCTCTAGCTATCTCCCTCTCTCCCCCCTCTCTCTAGCTATCTCCCTCTCTCCCCCCCTCTCTCTCTCTCTCTCTCCCTCTCTCTCTCTCTCTCTCTCTCTCTCTCTCTCTCTCTCTCTCTCTCTCTCTCTCTCTCTCTCTCTCTCTCTCTCTCTCTCTCTCTCTCTCTCTCTCTCTCTCTCGGTGTGAGACAGCGGCTGCCGCCCCCCCCTCTCCTCGCGGTGCAGCAGCTCTACGCGGCGTGAGACAGCGGTTGCCGCAGCGGCGGGCAACAACAACAACAACAAGGATGCCTGTCATTTCGAGTCCGTCCTAACTGACCGACGCGCGTCTCTGCGGAGACAGAGGAAGAAAAGCCGAGATTCTATCGAAATAGCGGACATTCAAACCCCCCGGGTCCCTGCGGGAGATGGACGGCTTCGTGTGTGCAGAAATGTGCTCCTCACTGGTCGTTATGCAATGGTAAGTTGGTTACTCTGGCGCGCCTTTACGCACATCACTCTGTAAGAAGCCTCTAAGATCTGCTTGGTGGAGAAGGAGTTATATTGAGACTGCTGTTTTTTTGTTACCTAAATAGAATATAATAGAAGTACTTTATTAATCCCGAGGGCAATTTAGCACCACAGATCGCTCACAATAAACATTTAGGTATAGTCAAAAATAAGAATAGGCTACACATGCAGTCAAAGATATACATTCTAAAATAATGTATACATTCTAAATTGCGTTTGCGGTTTGGGGGTGTTTAACCAAATGACGCTTCTCAGAGGAAATGTAAATTCCCTATAACTTATGAGCCCTCTCTATATGTTTTAAGGAAAAGGTCACCGACACAAATTGATGAATTAAAGACATGTATACGAGAGAGAGAGAGAGAGAGAGAGAGAGAGAGAGAGAGAGAGAGAGAGAGAGAGAGAGAGAGAGAGAGAGAGAGAGAGAGAGAGAGAGAGAGAGAGAGAGAGAGAGAGAGAGAGAGAGAGAGAGAGAGAGGGAGGGAGGGAGAGAAAGAGAGGCAAGACTGAGAAAATTAGTCTTGTATTTGTATTACTTATTGATTTTGATAATAGCGCATACTCTTTCACCTACATGCTTACAAATCATCTGACATGAAATGAAAAAGGCTCATCTCTTCAGCTGGTGAGCATATAGAGGCTCATGTCTCAGTATGATAGGCTACTCGTACCCATAGGGGGATATTATATAGGCTACTGGCTGTCATATCCTTTCAGACCTTAGTCAGTCAGCCAGACATAATGTTGGATGGTTAGGCTTTTGCAAAATGATAGACACCCAATTCCCATTTAGCGCCATACGGCGTTAGAAGACCTGTTTGCCTTTTGGGTTAATTGAATGTGTTCTCGTGTCAAACCGGGATCCGTTTGAAGTTCAAATTAATTATTCATTCACCATTATGTTCGGGGGAGTTCAACACACAAGGAGGGGGGGGGGGGTATTGATAAATCGGCCACGGTCCATAATCCCTCTCACGTCGCTAAATGTAAATGATTAATACATAATTCAAAGAAAAATGTATTCC
>NC_140177.1:17553004-17780659 GCF_963971535.1 Notolepis coatsorum | reverse complement strand
CTCTCTCTCTCCTCTCCTCTCCTCTCCTCTCCCTCCTCTCCTCTCCTCTCTCTCCTCTCCTCTCCTCTCCTCTCCTCTCCTCTCCTCTCCCTCTCCTCTCCTCTCCTCTCCTCTCTTCTCTTCTCTTCTCTTATCCTAATCTCCTTTCTTCTCCTCTCCTCTCTTTTATTCTCTTCTCTCTCTCTTCTTCTCTCGCCTCCTTTAATTGCCTCTCTCTCTCCTCTCTCCCCCTCTCTCTCTCTCTCTCTCTCTCTCTCTCTCTCTCTCTCCTCTCCTCTCCTCTCCTCCCTCTCCCCTCGCTCTCTCTCTCCTCTCCTCTCTCTCCTCTCTCCTCTCCCTCCTCTCCTCTCCTCTCCTCTCCTCTCTCTCCTCTCCTCCTCTCCTCTCCTCTCCTCTCCTCTCCTCTCTCCTCTCCTCTCCTCTCCTCTCCTCTCCTCTCCTCTCCTCTCCTCTCCTCTCCCTCTCCTCTTCCCTCCTCTCCTCTACTCTCCTCTCCTCTTCCCTCTTCTCCCCTCAGCTCCCGTCTCATCTCCTCTCCTCTCCTCTCTTCTCTTGTCCTCTCCTCTCCTCTCCTCTCCTCTCCTCTCCTCTCCTCTCCTCTCCTCTCCTCTCCTCTCCTCTCCTCTCCTCTCCTCTCCTCTCCTCTCCTCCTCTCCTCTCCTCTCTTCTCTTCCCTTATCCTCTTCTCCTTTCTTCTCCTCTCCTCTCTTCTATTCTCCTCTCTCTTCTCCTCTCCTCTCGCCTCCTTTAATTTCTTCTCTCTTCCATCCTCTCCCCTCTCTCTCTCAGAGGTCAATGTGAAACACATTCAACCTGTTCTCCACATCAAACGTAGTTTCTCTCTTTTACACTTGAGTACATTTAGCTTCTTCTATTTCTCTTCGTTTGTTTCTATCCACATCCTCATCTCTTTCTCTCTCCCTCTCCCTCTCCCTCTCCCTCTCTCTCTCTCTCTCTCTCTCTCTCTCTCTCTCTCTCTCTCTCTCTCTCTCTCTCTCTCTCTCTCTCTCTCTCTCTCTCTCTCTATCTCAATTTCATTTCAATTCAATTCAATTCAATTCAAATGGCTTTATTGACATGGGAAACATACGTTTACATTGCCAAAGCCAAACAAAACAAAACAATCAAACAGATAAAACGAAAGAAATCAGTACATTACAGAAGGAATTTCTTGTACAGTCTTTATGGTGGTTGTATTCCGTTGGATGTCCTTTTCTTGTCACAGCAGCTCACAAATCTGGCTGCTGTGTTTGCACATTCTTGTATTTCCCCCAGTAGGTATGGGAGTTTTGAGTTATTGTCCATGTTTTCAAAGTCTCTTTGGGTGTTTGCAATTTGTGGGAAGTATATGGTATATGTCTCTGATGTCTTGGTATAGTGGGGCAGGTTGTTAAGAAGTGGAGCTCGGCCTCTCTCTCTCTCTCTCTCTCTCTCTCTCTCTCTCTCTCTCTCTCTCTCTCTCTCTCTCTCTCTAACAATATTTTTCTTATTTGAACCAAGTCTATTTTGGAATTTAACTCAGACTATTTATGCATCTTTTTAACTGTTCTTCTCATCTCCACTTCTCTTCTCTTTTCTTCTCCTCTCCCCTCTTCTCTTCTCCTCTCTTATCCTATTCTCTCCCCTATTCTCTTCTCTTCTTCTCTCCTCTCCCCTCCCCTCTTTTCTTCTCTTCTCGTCTCCTCTCTTCTCCTCACTTCTCTTTTCTTCCTTTTTCTTCTCTTCTCATCTCCTCTCTTCTCCTCACTTCTCGTTTCTTTTCTTTTCTCTCTTCTCTTCTCTTCTCTTCTCTTCTCTTCTCTTCTCTTCTCTTCTCTTCTCTTCTTTTCTCTTCTCTTCTCTTCTCTTCTCTTCTTCTCTTCTCTTCTCTTCTCTTCTCTTCTCTTCTCTTCTCTTCTCTTCTCTTCTCCCCTCTTACCCTCTCCCCTCTTCTCTTTTCTCCTCTCCTCTCCTCTCCTCTCATCTCCCCTCATTTAATTTCCTCTCTCTTTCATCCCCCCCCTCTCTCTCTCCTCTCATGGTGGGAGATTGACCTTGTGACCTTGAGAAAGCTTTGTGATGAAAAATAAGCTCAAATTATCACTCCTTTCCTCTATTTTCCATTTGATTTTTATTTAAAAAATTCTATTTCCTGGGAGCCTCATACAGCTGACAGAGACATGAGTCAGAGTACAGTCTAGGAGATGCAGTCTGTCGAGCAGGTTTCTCACACAAGCTCGGTGGGAGGCTGACAGCACTTGCTAATGAAAACCACGGCCAGGAGAAAATAATTGCTTCCAGGTTTTGCATCCCCGGTTCCCTGTGCTTTATTGGAAGTGAGAGAGAATCAGACGTTAGGTTTGTACATCACGGTCATCACCAGATGCGTTTGGTTTCTACATCACGGTTATCACCAGATGCGTTTGGTTTGTACACCACGGTTATCACCAGATGCGTTTGGTTTGTACACCATGGTCATCACCAGATGCATTTGGTTTGTACATCACGGTTATCACCAGATGCATTTGGTTTGTACATCACGGTTATCACCAGATGCGTTTGGTTTGTACATCACGGTTATATTATCGTATAGCTTACGCTCTGCTCGTAGTGGAACCTTATCCCTTTAAATCAAATTCTGAATAACATTTATCAAAATGTACACACCCATCCGCCTGGCCACACCCACATCCGCTCCTCTACATAAGTGGGGACGTGGCTATACTAACAGCTCCTTCCCTATTTTCACCACCGACAAGTGTCTGTAATAATAATAATAATAATAGATTTCATTTGTAATGCGCTTTACAGTTGCGGGGCAACTCTCAGAGCGCTACAGTTAAGGGACTTAAAAGCTAGCGAGAATAAAGGAAAGAAAGAATATAAAAATAGGCAAGACTAAAACATAAAATAGCAGAGAAACATAGAATAATAAAACTGATAAAATAAATTGGTAAAAGAACATAAAATGTGTGAGGCAAAAAAAAAATTGATAAAAGGTCAACAGAAGGCTCTACTAAAGAGGTGGGTTTTGAGGCCTTTCTTAAAAACATCCACAGTCTGTGGTGCTCTCAGGTAGTCAGGGAGAGCATTCCACAGACTGGGAGCGGAGGAGCAAAAAGCCCGATCTCCCATAGTGCATAGATTTGTCCTTGGGCGCTGGAGGAGGTTTGCCTGGCCAGAGCGGAGATGTCGAGAGGAGGAGTGAGGGGTGATGAGTTCTTTGAGGTATACACCACTTGAGTTTAGTGCCGTAATAGTTGTTGGAAAGGAGCTATGTGGACATTGTATCTTATTTATCTCTCTCTCGCCAATTTACGAGAAAAGCTAAGACATAATGTTTGCACCTTCGGAGGGTTTGGACGCTCACAATGTCACCCTTCACCAGCGCTTCTCCATTGCCGCGTCCTCCGTGTGTCATGGGGCGTCTCTGACTCCGCGGTCGTGGCAGTCGGATACGCCCAGGCGGCGCCTGGTGGTGAGTTTGCCTCTCCGAGGGGCTGTTGAGCCTTCATCTCCCGTGAGATGGCCTGGTTCCGGCCCTGGTTCCCCCGCCAGTGGACAGTCGGCCTTTCGGCCGACAGCTCCTCTGGTGGCTGGGGATTTGCGACGCAGACTCTTCGCCTCTGCTCGCTCTTGTCGTAGGGCGGCAAGCTGCAGGGGAGAACGGCCAGGCTTTGAGGTTGTGCGGGAGCCGGCCGAGAGTTCTTTTGCCTCGTATCCATTTCCGATGGAGACTGAGGATCATATGGAGGGGGCGAGAGCTCTCTTGTTCGATGCCAGAGTGGAGACGTATCATTCTCCCCCTCGGGGTGTGGCAGAGAGTGTTGCGTCTCCTTGGGGTCCCTTGATCTCCGGTGTTGGGTTAGAACCTCCGACCCTGAGACAAGATGCCCAGCTATCTGCCCCGTCGGATGGTGGCGCCCAACATGGCAGCCTCCAGTACGCAAGTGACATGGAGGGAGGTACGCAAGGGGACTTGCTTGCTTTGTTCCCCGGGCTCATGGCGGCCGCCGCAGCCGCTAATGGCGTAGCGTTGCCGCAGCCTCTGCCTGCACCTGTTCCTGATGACATGATAGGTCATCTCTGGCAACGTCGTCCTGTGAGAGAGACGGGCGTTGTCTGCCCATTCTTCCCATCAATGGAGGCCTACGTGAAACAGGGACAGGTAATCTCCCGCATCACTGGCCTTGCCCCCGCCTATGTGCCAGTCACGCGGGTGGCGGGTTTGGTCCAGGGGCTAAAGGACGGGGTGCCTCGGCTTGATAGCCCGATGGCATCCATACTTTGTCCCGAAATGGTGTGGGAGCCGTTGCGTAAGTCAGTTCCCCAAGGGAAATCGGCTAGGCAGATGGCTAATTGGAGTGACCAGGTGTACATCGCCGCGACTCAGAGCCTAGCTGCGACTTCCAACATCGTGCAGCTAGCGTGCTACATGTCGGGGATGATGGCGGGCGGGTCGGTATTGGATGACCATCAGCAATATCTTCACGCCCAGGCAGCTGGAGCCATCCTGCATCTTACCCAGCTGCAGGCGATAGCCGCCGGGAAGGAGTGCACCCTGGCCACTCTATCCCAGCTCCACCTTTGGCTGGAGCAGGCGCGGGTGCCGGAACAGAAGAGGATTCCCCTGCTCACGGCCCCCCTCTCCGATGCTGGGCTATTCGGGTCGGCCATGCAGCAGATGACGGCAGCCTGCAGAGAGATGGAGGAGGAGCGCTCTGTGCTCCAACCACATTTTCGCCCGACCCGATGCCACCGGTGATGGCCGGAAAAAGCAACGCCGGCAGAGGACCGCGACCGTTGCCTCCGCCACCACCATCACCGCTACTGGACCTTTGGCGAAGAAGGCCAGGAGTGGACGGAGTGCCTCGTCCGCCGCAGCCAGCCGCACCACGCCCAGAGGTAACGGTAGGGATCAACGTGACCAGGCTTCCCAGAACCATTCCTCCGGGCCGGCTCCCTGTGGGGGCAAACACTGCGCTGCACGTGGCAGGCGCCGCTAGTGACTCCCCTGTTTACCCCTGTCCCCTTCCCCTCCCCAACATATAATTTTTGTCACAAACTGTGTGTTTATTCACTATATATTGGGGATACGATGTATAAACCCTCACCTACCTGTGGGGTTGTGTGTTTGCTTAGAGAGTAGGACAGTTTTCTTGTAAATTGTTCTGGTCACTATATATATGTGTGCTTAGCAAGGCCTGTGGCTAGCACTCGGTCAAAATACTTGTCTTCCCTCATCATGAAGAAGACTGTGTTCTTCTTGCAGTAGTAAGAGTGAACTTTACCTTTTTTATCTGAGGGGGTTGGGTGTATTCTGTTACGTTTGGGAAACATGGCTTCGAGTCCACAACCAGGTTAGAGTGTTAGCCTCTAGAGAAGTAATCATATATATAGCTTGTACCGAGGTCTTTTGGTCTCTTTAAACGTCTGTGTTTTCTCTTTACTTGGTGAAGTACATAAACACGGGTGACGTGTTCGCACATGAGCCTAAAGCCTTGTATATAAAAACCTGTTCGCAAACGAGTTTATCGTCTGTGGCTGGCGTGCAGATGGTTGAGCTTATTCTAGTGGATATACGCTTTTTCATGCAGCATGCTAGGTAAACTGGTATCATCGCTGCTTGTTTGTTTTCATCGAATCGGGGTATGGGGTCACAAGGGGGTGAACAGAATAGATCAAAGCATTGGCGGAGGGGTCTCACGCCCATGGGGTGGGCCACCGGGCACGGTGCATTCATGTTCTGACCATCTTGGTGGCGCCCTCTGTTTTAGATCGACACGCGTACCTACCCGCCTCTTAGGACTGGGGATGGTGGCGTGATTAGGACACAGGACTGGTTCTGGTCGCGCCGGACCAGGTCAGTTAACCCGTTGTCCGCCGGGGCGCAGATCTGCTGTTCTGCTACCCTGAAGGACTTTGTGCTTTTTCGGGGGGAAAATGCCGGGTTGGCCCGGGCGTCGCAGGGTTTGATGTTATGGAGGTGTGTTCGTGGTTATATCACTGCGTGTTATCCTTCACTGTTGCTTGGTCCATATTGTGTTGTACCTTGCGCTGTGCTAAGGAGCCTGGTCCTTCTCCATTATTTTTCACCCCTCTCTTCCCCTGCTTGGCGGGGCTGGGAGGGGGCTGTCGAGGTGGTTCTATTGTACCCCTCTGGCATCCCTGTGTACGTCCCGGTCCGCCGGGCCCAGGTCCGGACTCGTTCTCGTCGACCTGTTGGCCTGGGTTAACCCCTTCTTGAAAACTGAAACGCTTGTACTGCTGTATAGCCGGTGTATACGCGCAGTTGTGTTTCGGAGTTTTTTCTTGGGGGGGTTAAGGGAACAACCGCCTCCTGTTAAACTAAACATAGGGAGGTGGTTGGTTCCCCGGTGTGTTGGTAGCGGAGTCAACTCTCGGGTTAGGCCAGGCTTGACCCCGTCTGCCTGCGAGTGTGCCTCCGCACTTTTCATAACGTCTGCCAATCATGTCAGCCTTCTCTGCCTCGGACTCTCTAGGCGGTCGGGTTTTTGTGGAGGCTGCGACATGGTGCACAGCATACCGAACGCCCCTTTTGCCGGGGTACTGTTCTCAGTAGACCCCTTAGGCGCCTGTCTAGTCCGCAGTGCTCCGGGCACAGGTCGAGTTATGCTTTTGACCTGTTGCCAGGATTGAGGGATCAACCTCTTTGGGGGTTGTCTCCCCGGTGCGCTGCCTGGCCCCATGCGCTTGCTCCTGGGGCTGCCGCGGGGCGACTGCTGGAGCAAGCGCGCTACTGCTGGAGTTCGCTTCGCCTTTCACATCGCTGCCGTTGGCGAAAGCAGACAAATGAATGACTAATTCGGTCAGAAATAACGTAACTAATAACGTCAGTAAGCACTGCTTATATGCTTATTATGTCTGCGGGGTACAGTAAACGCTTCTCCCGGTACATTCTGAAGAGCACACCGCTGTATGTATGTTGGAGAACCAGCGGTCTTCCTCACTCGAGTGAGACTAAAGCCGTGCACTGCACAGTCTCTAACAGTGTAACAGTAAGAAGCATTTTGGATAAAAGTATTCTGTACTTCTGTATGACAACAATGTATGCCTTTCAAATGTTAAATGATTAAATGATACACAGCGAAATCTACGCTCTCGCCTCTCATCCTGCTCTCATCCTGCTTTCGCCAACGGCAGCGATGTGAAAGGCGAAGCGAACTCCAGCAGTAGCGCGCTTGCTCCTGGGGCTGCCGCGGGGCGTGGCCACGGCGGGTCACGTGCCTGTCGGGGCCAATCAGGCCTACCCCGGAAGTAGGAACGGTTGCGGAACAGCTACAGGCCACCAGGCCCCCTTTCCGGGGGGTCCTGACCATCAGGCTGTTCCTGGGGCTGGGTCCTCCTTCGCGCTCCGCTGCTACGGCCTTGCCACGGGATTGGGTTCTTGACCTTGACCCTGTGATGTTAGGGACTGTAACAGGTTTTTTTCTTCTTCCCGTTCGTTCCCTAGTGGCATGTGGGATGCGCGCCTGTGTAGTCGCGGGTTCTTCTGTGTGAAGGTAAGTCCCACGATCTGCTCACCCTGTGCGTTTGAGTTGCTAAACCCTCTTCGCACAGTCGGATCCGATTCCCTTCCGTCCCCCTCTAGGGGGGTCTGGGGGCTCGGGTCCTCCCCGGTTCTGATGGTTGTTGGGGCCTCAGCGGGTACATTTGTCGAGCTTCCGCTCTGCTCAGCTCCTGTGTTCCACTACGAGCAGAGCGTAAGCTATACGATAATATAACATACGGTTATCCTATAACCATAGTTATATGAGTATAGCGAGCGTTCTGCTCGGACTCACTGAGGACCCCGTGGTCTTCGCCTTCGGTGGTGAAAGTCTTGGGAAGGAGCTGTTAGTATGGCCACGTCCCCACTTATGTAGAGGAGCGGATGTGGGTGTGGCCAGGTGGATGGGTGTGTACATGTGGAGACATTTTATTCAGAATTAGATTGAAAGGGATAAGGTTCCACTACGAGCAGAGCGCTCGCTATACTCATATAACTATAGGATAACCGTATGTTATCACCAGATGCGTTTGGTTTGTACACCACGGTTAACCAGATGCGTTTTGGACATTTACGGGGGCCAGTTTAGAATTGCAGCCTCCCGTAGGTGCTCTTTGAGAGCGGTTTTGAAGGTGGGTAGGGATTCACATTTTTTTTTACAGCTGTGGGTAGGGCGTTCCACGTTGTTGTGGCATAATTGCCTTTGAGGTGCTTTGGAACCGTGAGGTGCAAGCATAGTCGTAGTACCCTTGAATGAGTGCTCCTGCCAGAGTCTTCAGGGTATTCTTATTTACCAGAGAGGAGATCCGGTACAATAATCTTGTTCGTTGGTTGACTTTTTTTATTACATTGGATGCCATTTTGTACCTTCTGTAGCGTGGTAGTGAAAGGTTAACCTTCTATAGAGTGGTAGTGAAAGGTTAACCTTTTGTAGTGTGGTAGTGAAAAGTTAACCTTCTGTAGTGTGGTAGGGAAAAGTTAACATTCTATAGGTGTGGTAGTGAAAGGTTAACCTTATATAGTGTGGGAGTGAAATGTTAACATTCTATAGGTGTGGTAGTGAAAGGTTAACCTTATATAGTGTGGGAGTGAAATGTTAACATTCTATAGTGTGGTAGTGAAAGGCTAACCTTCTGTAGTATGGTACTGAAAGGTTAACCTTCTAGTGTGGTAGTGAAAGGTTAACCTTCTATAGAGTGGTAGTGAAAGGTTAACGTAAGGTTATGTATATAACCAAGTTCTATGAATTATGGTGACGCTCAGCGTCATTCTGCACGCACTTCACTTTGTGCACGAGCACTGAATAAAAAATTCCACAATGTACCTTTACATCCCAACATTCGTCTGGCCACACCCCTATCCGCTTACCTTCATAAGCAGGTGTGTGGTCACCTATTCGCCTCCTTCCCAAACTTTCACCACAAGGCGAGATCAAGGGCCGCAGCGTAGTCCTGACGCTGAGCGTCACCATAATTCATAGAACTTGGTTATATACATAACCTTACGTTCTATTTTATTATGGCTGCCGCTCAGCGTCATTCTGCACAAGAGGAGCTGAGCGGGAGACGGATCCGACCGTGCGAAGAGGAACTCAAGCAACTCAACGCACAGGGTGAGCAGACCGTGGCTTGACCCCACGATTACGCACACGCACAACCCGCATGCCACCAGGGAACGAACGGAAGGAACAACCCTCGTTACTGCCCCCAAAATCACGGGGTCAAGAGCAAACTCAACCCCGTGGCAAGGCCGTAGCAGCGGAGCGCGAAGGAAGACCCAGACCCACTGTAGGGACTGGATCCCCTGGAAAAAAGGGACCCGGAGAGGTCAATGACGCCAGGCATCAAGACCCCACCAGGCGGTCACTTAGTGACACCGCCCCCCACATCGCCAGCGTATTCGGATAGGGCCCCTCCAAGAGCGGGCCCTTTCCCCCCAATAGTACACCGCCTGGCACACTGACCCTGCAACACAGGCAGTCAGCATGGCCGTAAAGCACTCAAAAAAGGTTAACCAACGGAAGCAGGCAGCGCACCGGGGAAACCAGGCAGCAGGCTGTAGACCTGAGCCTGGAGCACTGCGGACGAGACAGGCGCCAAAGGAGTCAACTGAACCCCCCCCCCCCCCCCCGGCGGAAGGGGCGTATGCTGGCGTTGTTGAGCACCATGACAAAGCCTCCATCAAAAAAAAACCACCCAGAGGGGTCGAGGCAGAGAAGGCTGACACGATTGGCAGACGTCATGAACGTGCAGGGGCACACTCAACCGGGTAACCCGGGAGTTGACTCTGCTCCAACACACCAGGGAATCAACCACCCTCTCGGTACACAGACGGTGGTTGTTCCTATAACCCCTCAAGAAAAAAACTCCAAAACACACCTGCGGGTATACACCAGCTATACCGCAGCACAAGTGTTTCAGTTTCCAAAAAGGGTTATCCCAGGCCTACGGTTTCAACAAAACATTACTTCGGACCGGGCCCGGCGGCTCGGGAAGCACACAGGGTTACCAGAGGAGGTCCAGAAGACCACCCCAACAGCCCCCTCTTCGCCATGCGTGAGAGAGGAGCGAAAGAAAGGAGAACCAGCCCCTTATAATAGTGCCAGGTACAAAGTGTACCCAACAAAGGGTCTCCATAACGCCTAACCCCCGTGACACCCGGGCCGACCCGGCATTTTTCCCCCTGAAAAAAGCCCAAGTCCCTCAAGGTACCAGAACAGCAGATCTGCATCCCCGGCGGACAACGGGTTAACTGACCTGGACCAGCGTGACCAGAACCAGTCTCGTGCCCTAACCACGCCGACATGCCTACTCCAGGAGAAGTGGCAGATATGCGTGTTGATCTAAAACATGAAAAGAGGGCGCCACCCAGACGGTCCTGTTTATACCGCGCTCGGTGGCCCACCCCAAGGGCGTGAGACCCCTCTACCTATGTTCTGATCTATTCCGTTAACATCCCCCAGATATGAACGAGAATCCGTCGAGACCCAGTAACAGGCTCTCGGAAGAGGAAAGAATCCCCCATCCCAGTTGCTTTATAAAAACTCTGTTTTAATAACAAGTAACCAAGGCGTACTAGCCACCTGCATGATTCTTAACAGAAACACCCCGAGCCAGCACTATGTATGCATCGGGACCCAAAACATATCAATGGACAGTCTAACCAGACCCCACATTGATCCTTCAAGGCGCCTGGGAGAACGACAAGAATGCTTCACATTCTCCACACTTTTTTATTAAAAAAGAAATAAACACTGACTGACATGAAACCCACGTGACGCAGCCGAGGGTAAAATGTTTTTACATTTTTATATCCCGTCATCCCTACCACAGAGGAGAGACGGAACTCCTCAGAGAGACTTCCCACGTGAGCCATAGATTGAAAAGTCACGGTAACATTGAGTCATGTGACCAACCGACTCAAGTTACGCGTATATCGAGCGTAGTAGAACAGAAAGTTCTTACACTCTGCCCCGACAACTTGACAACAACAGACCCTACATACGGGTCTAAACTCACGGAAGTCATCGTCCAATAGCAACGTGCCTAGTGACGTGTGCTATGACGGGGGGAAACCCAAGACTCAAACGCCTGTGATGGGTGCAGAGTCTGGGAAACCCTTCCCCTCCCCCCCCCCCTCCCTGCCAAGCCGCCTAACAGCTTGGCCCTGACTGAACGAAAAAGAGAGGCCAATAAACCCCCTGACCAATCAGAAGAGGGAAGGAGGGGTTTATCCGGCACCCCCTCACAAGCCCAACCCTTGCATACGACAACAACAATAGCCATATGATACCTTTAGTAGCAATGCCAATGAATAGCGCAAGCTAATACAATGCACGCTAACCACAGACACATCTATGAACAGGGTTTATAGCAAGACCAAGTTGTGTGTGTGTGTGAATCCTACACCCGCATCCATGTTGTAACACAGAAAAACATTGATAGAGAGAGAGAGCGGCTGAGCCGCGGTACGTTTTCATACAAGCATTACTGCAAACCAACACAATAGTGTTGCAGCTCAATATCACTGTGTAAGCAACAGAGCACACAACTAACCTCTACCTTTATGTGGAGATTCAGGTCGAGGCAGAAAAAACCCTTTTTCAACCGAGTGTAGGCTGCAGGCCTTGCTTAAGCTCTAACATGAATGTAACATCTAGCCCTCCTATCAACCCATACTAGCGAAAGATTCACACGTTGCAACCCCATCATATGTTTGGTGAATAAACACACAGTTTGTTAACAAAAAATACAGTCCCCCACGAGAGAGGCCTCAACCCCGCTCCAAGACGCACGACAGAGGCGGCAATGGAGAACCGCTGGTGAAGAGTGGCGTTGCGAGCGCGACCCTCCGAAGTAGACATTATGACTTAGCTTTTTTCTTTCAAAATATATGAGAGAAGAAAAAAGCAAGAAAAAATGTAAACACGTCTCAACTTTCTTCAGCTAACAACCTCGTCAAGTGTGGGATCTACCGAAGGCACTTCCTTGTGGTGAAAGTAAAGAAGGAGGCGAGTAGGTGACCACACACCTGCTTATGAAGGTAAGCGGATAGGGGTGTGGCCAGACGAATGTTGGGATGTAAAGGTACATTGTGGAATTTTTTATTCAGTGCTCGTGCACGAAGTGAAGTGCGTGCAGAATGATGCTGAGCGGCAGCCATAATGAAATAGAACCTTCTGTAGTGTGGTAGTGAAAGGTTAACCTTCTATAGAGTGGTAGTGAAAGGTTAACCTTCTATAGAGTGGTAGTGAAATGTTAACCTTCTGTAGTGTGGTAGTGAAAAGTTAACCTTCTATAGGTGTGATAGTGAAAGGTTAACCTTATATAGTGTGGGAGTGAAAGGTTAACCTTCTATAGTGTGGTAGGGAAAGGTTAACCTTCTGTAGTGTGGTAGTGAAAAGTTAACAAAATGGCATCCAATGTAATAAAAAAAGTCAACCAACGAACTCGATTCTTGTACCGGATCTCCTCTCTGGTAAACAAGAATACCCTGAAGACTCTGGCAGGAGCACTCATTCAAGGGTACTACGACTATGCTTGCACCTCATGGTACCAAAGCACCTCAAAGGCAATAAAAACCAAATTACAAACATCTCAAAACAAACTAGTCAGACTACTGCTTGACCTGACTCCTAGAACCCACCTCACCCCTGCCCACTTTGACAACCTAGGATGGCTTAGAGTATAGACGACAGAGTACAGCAACTTGCAATGGGCCAGGGCCCTCATTTATCAACGTTGCGTACGCACAGATATGTGCGTAACCCCTGCGTACGATCATTTCTAAGCAACGTGTGGGACTTATCAATTTGAACTTGTGCTTGACTTTGTGCGTATATCTACGCACAGCTCGGAGCATGCGTACCGGTAGAATATGAAGACTACAACGTTGAAATAAGCTTCCGTGCATTAGTTTCAACACTGGCGTGTTCTGTATGAACCGTAATGCATTATAGTTCATTGTAAAATAGCAACAGTAGTGTAATTATGGTCAAAACCCTATAAATAGCATTTGGAATAATAGGTCTTTCTCTCCGAATGAATGCAGCATGGTTTATATATAGCGTTATCGGAATATTCGGGGTGTACTGACTGACTGCGCTCCGCGTAACTCAACTCGTTATTATTTTGCGCACAGACCGCAGAAACACAGGAACGTTTTGATTATATTTAAAAGGCTTTGCCATAACGTTAAACGAAACAAGTGGAATTTCGAAGCTGTAAGCAGAATACAATATGAACACCCACGATATAGTGTTCTTCCCCCTTCCTACTGTATAGGAACGAATAAAAAACGGATTGCTACGAGAACAGAGGTTATTTGTTGAGTTTATGTGTATTACAAAACCCTTGCAATAAATGTGTCTTAAATGAATGAAAAGAATACATGCTCTGGATACAAAGCATATATCGTGTGGGTGATATGACTTGTATTCTGCTTACAGAATTCCACGTATTTAGTTTTACAATGTCAAAGCCTTTTAATATAAATCAAAACCTTCCCGTATTTCTGCAATATATGCGCAAAATAATAACGAGTTGAGTTCTAACAAAGAATGTATTACATGCTCGATAGGCTGATAGAGTAAACTATGATATGAATATGAATAGGAATATGATATGATATAAGGTATACTGGTCCGTCCGCGAGGATAGCGAGGAGTCGGATAGCCATTAAATGCCATTTGAGAATATAGGCTATTAATGCAAAGCAACGGCCTATAGCCTATACATATTATTTAATGTTTTCATAAGCGTAAAGATACAACAGCTAGATTGATGATCAAGTTAGTTTACTGTGCAGGGTTCGCAGGGCTGTGCCATGTGCTATTATATATGCGCAAGTTACTGTTGCATAATGTAGGCTATGGCTGCTCTTTATGGAATTCATATAGGCTACCTAATACCGACAACAAAATAGATGCCTCTACAAATCATATTATAGCCAATCGAACACAACTAATAAAGGCATTCATATTCCAGCATGGTTATAATGACACACCAACGCCAAACAGTGGTCAACGAACGGTCTTTATTAGTATTTTGAGCTGTCCAGGCAGAATTGCAGCAATGGTCTTAGGGAGCCGTTGATATCTGACATCACCATGTACAAGTCCGCCTTTTATTTATCCCATAACACAGGTTGTGTCTTCTTGGTTAGACAGCGCGTCCATGAACAATCTCTCGTGAAGTTTCTCATAGTTCGCTCGGGTCAGTCCATTATTGCACATCCCATGGGGGGTGTTTCATTACCATATATGGATAATCATGCACGAGCATTGACGGTAGAACAAAGAGGTATTTATCAACACGGAGGAGCGTAGGACCCGTGCACGCACGGTTGATAAATCCCAATATTTCTGTGCGTACACACATTCTAAATTCTGTGCTTACGTATGAAAATAGAACACTTTCTAAGAATTGTTGATAAATGAGGGCCCGGTCTACAAGATACACTACATGACCAAGGTACCCATGTACATGTCAAAATACTTCCCAAAGGTCAGTGAATACCACGATCACAATACCAGAGGGAGCTCCACAAATCATGTTAAACCCAGATTCGGCTCAAACAAGGGACTAAACACGTTTTGCAATTATGCCACATCAATGTGGAACACCCTACCCAAAGCTGTAAAGGAATGTGAATCACTACCCACTTTCAAAAACACTCTCAAAGAACACCTACGGGAGACTGCAATTCGAAACTGGCCCCTACAAATGTCCTAACCCAGTTGTACAGTAAATGACCAAGTATGGCTTTGTCAGTATTCCAATGTACAGTGTACAGTGTCCCCCACCCACCCCCTACTCAACCCCCCCCCACCTCCAATGTACAGCCCCCCCCCCCCCCCCCACCCAACCCCACCCCACCTACCAAACCTCCCCCAATGTACAGTTTCGACGTCAAATGTATACACTCTTTTTCTGGACACTTTTTGTATCACAAACAGTACTGTATTTGCAAATCTGGTATGTCATAAATGTATAGATGTAGCAGTACTGTCTATCTGTATGTCGTGTGTGTCATATATGTTATGTTGAATTGAAAATGGGGGACCCTGATGTAAACAAGACGAAAGTCTTTCTCTGGTCTGCATCCCCTTAACAATTGTATGTATTGAGCTGTACTGTACCCATTCTGCAATCTGTTAATAAACTTTTCAATCAATCAATCAATCAATCAAACCTTCTATAGGTGTGGTAGTGAAAGGCTAACCTTATATAGTGTGGGAGTGAAATGTTAACCTTCTGTAGTGTGGTAGTGAAAGGTTAACATTCTGTAGTGTGGTAGTGAAAGGTTAACCTTCTATAGAGTGTTAGTGAAAGGGTTAACCTTCTTTACTGTGGCGGTGAAAGGGTTAAACTGGTGATTCACTCTTTGCATGGTATTTATCACATTTTGTCACCTTCCGGGAACCCGGCATCATTTGAAAGTCGGTAATAAATGTTGGCACTGGATTCAGCTAAATAAATTCAAACAATACACCAACCCTAGCAGAGTCACACAGACTGTTTAAGCCGGTTACCTCCATGCTTTACCAAGCCTCATTTGGCTTCTATCTGCCCTTTAAATGGTAATTGGCTTCGTGTCCAGCTCACCAGACAGAACCAAAACAGATTAGAGAACACTGCAGGAGGGAGGGGTCTGAACACACACACACTCACGCACACACACACACACACACACACACACACACACACACACACACACACACACACACACACACACACACACACACACACACACACACACACACACACACACACACACACACACAAACACACAAACACACGCACGCACGCACGCACGCACACACACACACACGCACACACACAAGCACACACACACACACACACAAGCACACACACACACAAGCACATGCACACACGCACGCACACACACACGCACACGCGCACACGCACGCACACACACACACACACACAAGCACACACACACACACAAGCACATGCATGATGCACGCACACACACACACACACAGCAGTGTGACCCGTGCCTGCCTCTGTGGCGCTGTCACGCTGCCCAAGCATTATAACATGGCAGTAAACCCAGACAGACAGAGAGTGAGGGGGACATTGAGGACAACATTTAAGAGACAGGGACAGGAAACGGAGATGAAGGGGACACACAGAAAGGTCATAATGGTGATAAAGATAAAGGGTCTGAAGCAGGGGCGTCATTTTGGTATGGCAAGGTATGGCACTCGCCATACCCTGGCAAATTCAATTTTTTTTTTTTTTTTTTTTTTTTACAATTTTTTTTATGTTGATTTAGAATTCGAATGTCAACATTATGAACGAAGCTTCGAACTATTCGGAGCTATACAGCCTCAGCATGTTTTTATATTGTCAATTATCTCACTTTTACTAGGTGACTTTTACTACTAACTCAAATATGCCACAAATAAAAAGGAAAATGGATATACAGACGTTTTTTAATCAAAGGGCAGCAGAGACAAGTGATACAGGGACACAGGTAAGGTCTTACAATGGCTTAGTGATTATAACAGTGCAGTTCAGCATTCAGTAACCCATACTTTTTGTGAACGTGTTTTTGATACTACATTCTGTTGAACACACACCTCAAAACCGTACCTAAGGAAAATTGGCTCAATTGCAAGAAAAATAATAGACAGTTATGATATTACATTCTGCATAAATTGTATGCAAAATATTGTGGTTCCCTGCTTTAGTCTGTTGACACATTTCTATACTAAAAATGCTTGTGTAGTCCTGTGTCATACCTAAATGTCATATAAGTGAATTGTATAGAAACAACTCACCAAAAGTGACTATTGCGCAACTGATTTGACAAAAAAAAAAAAAAACGTTCACCCCCCCCCCCCCCCCTAATTTCCATACCTTGGCTTTTACTGAAATGACGCCACTGGTCTGAAGGTATTAGGGAGAGAGAGACAGCAGACAGGATCTTACTCTACAGAGAGAGTACAACACAGAGAGAGAGAGTACAACACACACACAGAGAGTACAACACAGAGAGAGAGTACAACACAGAGAGAGAGAACAACACAGAGAGAGAGAGTACAACACAGACAGAGAGAGTACAACACAGAGAGAGAGTACAACACAGGGAGAGAGAACAACAGAGAGAGAGAGAGAGTACAACACAGCCTGAGAGAGTACAACACAGAGAGAGAGAACAACACAGAGAGAGAGAGTACAACACAGACAGAGAGAGTACAACACAGAGAGAGAGTACAACACAGAGAGAGAGGGGTTCTGTCTCCCAGGCGGTTATGAGGTCTGGGACCTCCCCTGCGTCCCGCCCTTCGGTGGGTTAGCCGGGGTGTGTGGGTGTGTGCCACGAGGTGATGTGTCACACGTGGTCCCGCCTGTGCTGTGCGTTTTAGGGGTCTCTAGTTCCCCCTTTTTCGCACTTTGGTGGAGTTGACTGCCGCACCCTCTTCACTAGGAAGGGGGGGTGACGGGACTCCCCTCCCCCCTGGTGGTAGGGCTGCCTGTTACTGTTCCGCAACTGTAAGTTACTTCCGGGGTAGGCCTGATTGGTTAAGGTTAGAGTTTGTCTTAGAGAATGGCAATATTCTTTCGGAGTTGGTTATGCCTTATGGTTAAGGTTAGGCATGGTTAAGGTTAAGGTTAAGGTTAGGCATAGTTTCGGAGTTGCTTAAGGTTAAAGGGTTAAGTTTAGGCGCTGTTAAGGAGCTGGTTAAGGTTAGAGTTTGTCTTAGAGAATGGCAATATTCTTTCGGAGTTGGTTATGCCTTATGGTTAAGGTTAGGCATGGTTAAGGTTAAGGTTAAGGTTAGGCATAGTTTGGGAGTTGCTTAAGGTTAAAGGGTTAAGTTTAGGCGCTGTTAAGGAGCTGGTTAAGGTTAGAGTTTGTCTTAGAGAATGGCAATAGACAGCCTATTTCCGCGTTGCAGCGCGAGGCAATAGACAGCCTATTTCCGCGCGACAGCTCTCAGCAGCCTCGTTGCGCGTCCTGAGGCTGCCGCGGGGCGTGGCCGCGCCTGTCACGTGCCTGTCGGGGCCAATCAGGCCTACCCAGGAAGTAACTTACAGTTGCGGAACAGTAACAGGCGGTAGGGCTTGCGGGTCCTCAGGGGGTACATTTGTCGGGCCACGTGTCCGCTCTGTCCCATATCTCGATATGGCGAAAGAGCGAGACGCGATTCGCCAGTACGACTATATAACGATAGGTTATGTATATAACCTAGTTATATGAGTACTGGCTGAGCGTCTCGCTCTTAGCGCGCCCTGAGGTCCCTTGGTGGGGTTTTTCTTGATGGAAAACTTTTTCCCGCGGAAGGGCGAGTGTGACCATGCCTGGTGCCTTATAGGGGGACACTGGGGCGGTGCCTGGTCAAGTGCATGGGTGCTTTGTTTTCGTTAATAAAGTACAGTAGGTACTGGAGATGAGGTATATCTTGATATGGCGAAAGAGCAAGACGCTCAGCCAGTACTCATATAACAAGGTTATATACATAACCTATCGTTAACCCTTGCACTACAACACTACAGACGGTTAACCCTTTAACTACCACACTACAGAAGGTTAACCCTTGCACTACAACACTGCAGACAGACGGTTAACCCTTTAACTACCACATTACAGAGGGTTATCCCTTTCACTAGCACACTACCGCCGGTTAACCCTTTCACTACCACACTGCAGGCAGTTAACCCTTTCACTACCACACTGCAGAAGGTTAACCCTTTCACTACCACACTACAGACGGTTAACTTTTCCACTACCACTCTGTAGAAGGTTAACGTCTGTAGTGTGAGAGTGAAATGGTTAACCGTCTGTAGTGTGGTAGTGAGAGGGTTAATTGTGGTTAGGGCTGGTCCAGAGGAACACAGGGAGATGAATCAGAACAGATAAATGTGAGCCGACTGAGAGCATGACTGAGAACATGAGCCCCTCATCGTCACGACCAGCTAATTCACTTGACCTGAGAGTGAAGTTAGAGTCTCTCACCTCACTCCTGTCCTAATGACAGATTACAATGGGTATGCTGTTTAACTTTATGTTTGATTGTGATCTAATTCATAACCATTACTAACACCAGTAATGAACTGTTATGATCCGAAAGCCCCAATCTGGATTTGTTTTTGTGTACTGTATGTACTGTATTACATTTACATTTACATTTAGTCATTTAGCTGATGCTTTTATCCAAAGCGACTTACAAGTTCTGTACGACAAGTTGTCAGGAAGGGTACAACTCTATCAGCTGAGTAACAATGTTCATCAAAGTGTTGCGTGTTACAGTGTAGGTTAGTTTATTAGGACAAGTGCATGACAGTAAGGTTAGTTAGGGTTAGATCTTTTTATTTAAATTTTTTATATTATTTCAGATAATGGTTGAAGAAGTGCGTCTTTAGTCGACGGCGAAAGATTGGACGGGATTCGGCTGTCACACCTGGGGTGGGTAGTTCATTCCACCATTGTGGGGCAAGGACTGAGAATAGGCGGCTTCTCTTTGATGACCCTCCCGGAGCTTGGATAGGAGTAGGTCTGAGGCGGCCAGAAGATGCAGAGCGTAGGGGTCTTGAGGGTGTGTAGTTAGAGACCATTGACCGGAGGTAGGCGGGAGCGGTTCCCTTTGCCGCATGGTATGCTAGGTCGAGGGCCTTGAAGCGGATACGTGCAGCAATGGGGAGCCAGTGCAGGTCCCTAAGAAGTGGGGTGACATGGGCCGACTTCGGTAGGTTTGAGATCAGGCGGGCCGCTGCGTTTTGAACGAGTTGAAGAGGCTTGGTAGCGGTGGCCGGGAGGCCAGCGAGCAGTGCGTTGCAGTAGTCGAGGCGGGAGATGACTGTTGATTGGACGAGGAGTTGGGTGGCTTCTTTTGTCAGGAATGGGCGGATCCTTCTGACGTTGCTCAGGAGGAATCTGCAGGTTCTGGTTGTCGCTGCGATGTGAGCAGAGAAGTTCAACTGGTCGTCGAGGACAACACCAAGGTTCTTGGCGGTCGGGGACGCAGTCACAGCTGCATTCTCGACTGTGATGGAAAGGTCGGTCAGGGGGGAGGATTTGGCCGGCAGGTGGAGCAATTCTGTTTTGCTTAGGTTCAGTTTGAGGTGGTTGGTCGTCATCCAGGCGGAGATGTCGGACAGACAGGCCGAGATCCGCTCAGAGACGTGGATATCTGAGGGAGGGAAGGAGAGGAAGAGTTGAGTATCATCGGCATAACAATGATACGAGAAGCCATGAGACGTGATAATGTTACCCAGTGATTTAGTGTACAGAGAGAAGAGAAGGGGTCCTAGGACCGAGCCCTGGGGGACACCCGTCCGCAGGGGGGCGGGTGGCCGACAGGGTCCCTCTCCATGACACTTGGTAGGAGCGGTCATTGAGGTATGATGACAGCCGTGTCAGCACAGATCCAGCCACTCCCATTCCTGCGAGGGCCGCAAGGAGGATCTGATGGTTGACTGTGTCGAAGGCTGCATATAGATCTAGGAGAATCAGGACAGAGGAGAGACCTTTTGCTTTTGCTAAGTGAAGTGCCTCTGTGACCGCAATGAGGGCCGTTTCTGTGGAGTGGCCAGTCCGGAAGCCAGACTGATTAGGGTCTAGGAGATCATTCTGTAAGAGATAAGCAGTAAGTTGGTTGGATACAGCACGTTCAAGTGTTTTAGAAAGGAAGGAGAGAAGAGAGACAGGACGATAGTTGCCTATGACGGTGGGGTTCAGGGTTGGTTTTTTTATGAGGGGCATGACTCTGGCTTGTTTTAGGGAGGTGGGGACCACCCCCGAGTTGAGTGAGGAGTTGATGATTACAGTTAGGAATGGGAGGATGTCCGGTGCTATGGTCTGGAGGAGTGGGGAGGGTAGCTGGTCCAGCTGGCATGTAGTCGGACGGTTCAACGTTACCAGTGTCAGGGTCTCGGCTTCTGTAATGGGAGATAAAGATGACAGAGTGAAGGATGAGGTTCTCGATTCAGTGTTTGGAATGGGTGGGGGTTGGGAGAAGGAGCTGCGGATGTTCTCCACTTTTTCCTCAAAGAAGATCGCAAAGTCTTCGGCAGAGAAAGATGAGGGAGGAGGGGGTGGGGGGGGGAGTGAGGAGGGAGGACATGGTAGCATGCAGTTTGCGAAGATTCTTGGCAGAGGCCTCGATCCTATGGTGAAAGAAAGAAGCGTTGGCATTAGTAATGGTTTTGGAGAATGTTAACAAGAGGTTGTGATGTGTCGATGTCAGCAGTGAGGCGTGACTTTCTATACTTCCTCTCAGCCGCTCTCAGGACCTGTCTTTGTTCTCTCACTGCATCTGTCAGCCATGGACTGGGTGGGGAACGGCGGGCAGGTTTCTCAACGAGGGGACAGAGCTTGTCGAAGTAGGTTGCAAGGGCTGAGAGGAGGGTGGAGGTTGCCATCTCTGTGGGGAGAGCAGAGAAGGTGTCACTCAAAGGTAGAGCGGATAGTATGTCAGAGGAGAGGGTGGAGGGGGATAGGGAGGGCAGGTTGCGTCTGAGTGAGACGGTTTGAGTTGGGGTGAAGACCGTTCGGTTAAGCATGAGAGTTAGTGAGAAGGATATTATGAAGGAATGGTCAGATACATGTAGGGGAGTTACCGTGGTGTTAATGATGCTGGAGTTACGGGAAAATATGAGATCCAAGGAGTTGCCTGCTTTGTGGGTGGGAGGCATGGCAGTGGGAGTCAGGTCACAGGATTGTAGGAGGGAGACCACTGGGACCAGGCAGGTTGAAGTCGCCCAATAGAAGGACAGGGGTCCCCAACTAAGGATTTGTATAGTCAACTTTGATTTGCCAAAATCAATTGCCCCCCCCCCCCCCCCCCCTGGGTGCTTAATGTCTTAACTCTTTCGAGTCGAAGGGCTTGTTTGCACCCGTCGGCGGAGAACAAAATAATTTAGAATGTCTCCCAAATGCTCAAAAAGTACATATTTTCAGAAATTGATAAAAATAGAAAAATTACAATTTTGAGTGCTTTGAGATGTAATCTATATGTCTCCTTACTTGCTAAACGTAATACGACTTGTAAATATGTTTAATTCTTGCTAAATTGTATAGTTCTAAATTATCCCTGTATTCACGGAACTACAACGCGTCACGTACATGCACGCGCGCACACACAAACAGCACTGATAGGTGTTAAATCACTGAGTGGTCTAATATGCATATCATTCTTCAGAGCGAGAGGGGGAGGGATTGTGTTTCTCACATTGTCGCTGTCTGTCGTTGATAATATAATCTGCATTATCATTCTCGAGAATACACGCGACCCGATGGAACGTTAATTTATGAATTAAAAGTAGTCTAACATGCTTTTCATCCTCGCTCGTGTATAAACCCACGTTGCGCTAAAACATTAACTACTGTATGGCAGAGACAGAGTGCGTGTGTGTGTATACGAGTTATGAATTATCTCTCACAGTTCATTCAAGCGAACTACAGTATCAGCCACTGGCTGCTGTTTGACGAGTTTGGTGTTTTGGTCACCCACCCGCGCTGTCTAAACACGGACTGCTAGTTGACAGCTTACGCATCGATGGCTTTGTGAAGGAAAGATGACGTCGTCTCTCTCTCTCTCTCTCTCTCTCTCTCTCTCTCTCTCTCTCTCTCTCTCTCTCTCTCTCTCTCTCTCTCTCTCTCTCTCTCTCTCTCTCTCTCTCTCTGTCTGTCTGTCTGTCTGAGAACCCAGGTCGCTTTCTAACCTAGACTAAAGACATGCCTGTGAAGTGTCATCAATCACTATGGCAAGCGCACATCCGTGGACATGTAACACATGCACACACACACACACACACACACACACACACACACATAAGCACGTACGCACGCACGTATGCACACGCGCGCGCACACACACACACTCTCTCTCTCTCTCTCTCTCTCTCTCTCTCTCTCTCTCTCTCTCTCTCTCTCTCTCTCTCTCTCTCTCTCTCTCTCTCTCTCTCTCTCTCTCTCTCTCAATTCAAATGGGCTTTATTGACATGGGAAACATACGTTTACATAGCCAAAGCCAAACAAAACAAAACAATCAAACAGAAAAATCTAAAGAAATCAGTACATTACAGAAGGAATTTCTTGTACAGTCTTCTGTACGGGTTCTCAGTTACAGTGGGTGACAATATTGTCACAAGGAAAGATGAAATGACATACCTAGGTTTCATCCTAGAGGCAAATCTTTCCTGTGACAAAATGGAATCCAATGTAATAAAAAAAAGTCAACCAACGAACTAGATTCTTGTACCGGATCTCCTCTCTGGTAAACAAGAATACCCTGAAGACTCTGGCAGGAGCACTCATTCAAGGGTACTACGACTATGCTTGCACCTCATTTTCATTTTTTTTATATAGTGATACACACAATGACCGGTCTGAGAATACTTCTGTGTGTGTGTGTGTAACCAAATGCCACATGTATGACCTATATCTATCTAATACTTTTGGCCAATTATATTACGACCCCGTCGTCTTACATTTACATTTACATTTAGTAATTTAGCTGACGCGTTTATCCAAAGCGACTTACAAGTTCTGTACGACAAGTCATCAAGAAGGGCACAACTCTATCAGCTGAGTAACAATGTTCATCAAAGTGTTGAGTGCTACAGTGTAGGTTAGTATATTAGGACAAGTGCATGACAGTAAGGTTAGTTAGGGTTAGATTTGAATTTGTCTTGTTTTGCTTAGGTTGACTCCAGCCTCATCAATGAAAATAAATGCATGCAGCTGTGCAGCTCAATCCATGGCCATGAATCTCTGTAACAAAAAATACACATTGTGCATGGCATTACAGTACTAAAAACACACAACTACTACAGTGCTACACATACAGAACCCCCACCCCATCACATGTATGTAGTTAGGATTTGACCAGAATGTTTGATAGGACATTGATTGAAAACTATCGACTCGAATTTGACAATTGATGGCTTATTTTGAAGGTATGAACCTGTAGTTTTATATTATGTAACAAAAAAAGGGGGAAATTCTGAGAAGGAGGAGCTCCATACCGCAGACTCCTATGGGTTTTAAGGAGCCGACTGAAGGCTTCTTGTCCTCTGCGAAAGCATGCAATTGGTCCACTGATGGATACATCTTGATATTTGTCTAGTGTGTTCATTAGACGAGTGAAATCCTCTTTCAGTGCCTCAGTGCCCATTTTCTTAGGCAGTTAGCCTCACTGGTATGCGCGCCATTAGCGTTAGCCATGCTTCTAGGCCTCTTTGCTTTTGGAAAGAATGATAATATATATATATATATTATATACTGTACAAAACAGAGGATATGGAGAGGGCTTCAGCGTTCTTATTTTGTTTCAGGTAGGTGCTCTTTGGATTAAATCCGGGGTAGGATTCGCTTAGAGAAGAAAGGTTGAGATCCAAGGCAGCTCTACAATTTTTTAAAAAGCCTTTATTTATTGGCTTACATTATTTAGAAAAATCTTTTAAAAAAACCGACATGTTTCGGCCTACATGGCCTTCTTGAACACCCTGAAGAAGGCCATGTAGGCAGAAACATGTCGGTTTTTTAAAAAGATTTTTCTAAATAATGTAAGCCAATAAATAAAGGCTTTTTAAAAAATTGTAGAGCTGCCTTGGATCTCAACCTTTCTTCTATATTATATACTGTATTTATTTTCTTTTTTTGCATTCGACTAAGAGGCTGGCAGTCAACTACGGCTCCTTTCGATCGATTAGTCGATCGATTAGCAAAAATATATCAAATATAAAATATTTTGTTTAAACACATCTATTGTATGAAAACATGCCTCCATTCATGTTGTTTTTCTTTCTGTGGTGCAACGACAACACTACACTGTAAACATAATATCATAACTACCTACCTCATACTATATCTAACCAGTAACCATACAACTATATGATAGCATGTACAATAGTGCTGTATACACATTTATATATTTCTATTTACTGCATATCTATCCACATCTGTCTGTACATACCTGCATATAATCCTTTTTACATATCTGTAGAAACTATAATTATACCATTCTGTACATATCCCTTACCTATACTCTTACTAATTACGCTGCTGGCCAGTATGATTTACTACCATAGTGTGTTTATACCTGTATCACTGTACATATTAATATTACAACTCTGTACATACATCTGATTAGCACTACACTCAGTAGTACTAATTCATATATTATACTATTGCACTTTACTGTTACATTTGCACTCTGGTTGGATGCCAAACTTTTGTGTTTGTCATGTATTAATATGTAATGTAATGTAATGTAATCTAAAATCTCTAATCTAATCTAATCTAATCTCATTTAATCCAAAATCTAAAATATAATCTAATGTCAAATGTAATCTGATCTAATCTAATCTACTACCCATTTCTTTACATTTGGATTATGGATTAGGTTTTGAAGATGTGCAAACAATGAAAACAATGTGTTTTTGTGGTGGTTTTTAATTATTTACAGCGTGGATAAACACTGTCACTGAGAAAACAATATGCTCAGCAATAGATTCCTCTGGTTCCTTGGGGAAAAGGCAGCGTGCAGCACTATTGATCAGTGTGACCACAAACTGTACTTCAGAGAATAGCTGTGGCATTAGCAAAGCCTCAACCTTCCTCTTTCCCTATTGGTCACATCAGTGTGTGTTTCAACCAATCACTGTATGTGTCACAGAATTCAATTACATTAATTTAATTTAATTTAATTTAATTTAATTTAATTTAATTTAATTTAATTTAATTTAATTTAATTTAATTTAATTTAATTTAATTTAATTTAATTTAATTCACTTACATTTAATTTAATTCACTTACATTTTATTAAATTAAATTCACTTAAATTTTCAGTTCAATTCAGTTCGATTGAAGGTTACTCCTTACACCACACACTGCTGTATTGTACACAGTATGTCAAGTTCACATTTTGTTTCATTTGTCACATATTAAGTACATTACAGTGAAATGCTTGGTTCTGTATGACCCTCCTGACATTGTGCTTCATATAGTAAAAATTTAAAGAATAAAGACCAAACACAAAATATACAATATACAAAACTAGAATAATGTACAAAATGCTAAAACTAAATTCTAAAATGCTAAATGCTAAAATGAGGTAGAGAGGTAGTGCAAATATTTTGTAATAAATAGATAAAATATGGAGCTCTTAGCGTTTAAAAAGTGTTTAAAGTGTCTAAAGTGAGCAACACTACGTGTGCTCATGTACCCTCTACCCCTCAGGGTGCCCATGGATGTGGGACAACCTAACGTGCTGGCAGGCTGCCGGCTTGGGCGAGACGGTGGTGGTCAACTGTCCCGAGCTGTTCCACGCCTTCATGGGTCCAGAGGACGGTGAGCGGGACAGGGGTTTCCTAGGGTCCTAGCTCAGCTCTGTTGAGTTCATGATGTCCAGTTCAGTTCAGTTCAGTTCAGTTTAGGTCAGTTCAGGGTGAATGACTGACTGTGACCGTCTTGCTTGCAGAGATGGGGAGGGTCAGTCGGAACTGTACAGAGGAGGGCTGGACTGAGCCCTTTCCCCACTACGTGGACATCTGCCCCTTCGATGACAACTCCACCAAACCCGTACGCTGCCCGTCTCCTCTTCTCTGTTCCCATTGGTTACAGACAGATACACTTCCTGGTTATACAGCATGATTGACCTTGTGTCTCCGTGCTCTAGGACATGTACTTTGCATCGGTCAAGGCGCTGTACACAGTCGGTTACAGCACGTCCCTTGTCTCTCTGACCACAGCCATGGTCATCCTCTGCAGGTTCAGGTGAGCATTACGTTAAGTTGTAAGTTTGTTAAAATAAGTGGTCTACATGTTCAAATAAGTGTTAAATAGGTCTACATTCCAACAGAGTGTGTGGTCAGTAACATGGGTCTCCCAGTCCCTTCGCTCTGCAGTAAACACAAAATACATCTTCTGGTATCCCGTTCCCATTTTATCCAATCAGGAGAGAGATTGATTGATTGATTGATTGATTGATTGAAAAGTTTATTAACAGATTGCAGAAAGGGTACAGTACAGTACAGCTCAATACATACAATTGTTAAGAGGATGCAGACCTGAGAAAGACTTTCGTCTTGTTTCCATCAGGGTCCCCCATTTTCAATTCATCATATGACACACATGACATACAGATAGACAGTACTGCTACATCTATACATTTATGACATACCAGATTTGCAAATACAGTACTGTTTGTGATACTAAAAAAATCCAGAAAAAGAGTGTATATACATTTGACATAGAAACTGTGCATTGAATTGCAGTCTCCCGTAGGTGTTCTTTGAGTGTTTTTGAAGGTGGGTAGTGATTCACATTCCTTTACAGGTTGGGTAGGTGGGGTGGGGCTGTACATTGGAGGTGGGGGGGGGTTGGGTAGGGGGGGGGGACACTGTACATTGGAACATTGGAATACTGACATACATTTGACATAGAAACTGTACATTTGAGGAGGTTGGGTAGGTGGGGTGGGGTTGGGTGGGGCTGTACATTGGAGGTGGCGGGGGGGGGGGGGGTTGGGTACATTGGAATACTGACAAAGCCATGCTTGGTCTTTATTGTACAACTGGGTTAGGACATTTGTAGGGGCCAGTTTCGAATTGCAGTCTCCCTTAGGTGTTCTTTGAGAGTGCTTTTGAAGGTGGGTAGTGATTCACATTCCTTTACAGCTTTGGGTAGGGCGTTCCACATTGATGTGGCATAATTGCGAAACGTATTTAGTCCCTTGTTTGAGCCGAATCTGGGTTTTACATGATTTGTGGAGCTCCCTCTGGTGTTGTGATCGTGGTATTCACTGACCTTTGGGAAGTATTTTGACATGTACATGGGTACCTTGGACGTGTAGTGTATCTTGTAGACCAGGCCCATTGCAAGTTGCTGTACTCTGTCGTCTACTCTAAGCCATCCTAGGTTGGCAAAGTGTGCAGGGGTGAGGTGGGTTCTAGGAGTCAGGTCAAGCAGTAGTCTGACTAGTTTGTTTTGAGATGTTTGTAATTTGGTTTTTAGTGCCTTTGAGGTGCTTTGGTACCTTTGAGAACTGGTGGGGTGGGGGAAACTGTACATTGGAGGGGGTTGGGTTTGAGTTGGCTGTGCCCAGGGAGGCACTGGAGTTAGAACACAGCAAATTATCCATGAAAGGAAATTCCACAGGTCAAATGCAGAGGACGGGATTAATAAAGGTTCAACTAAAAATTTTAAATTTACTGAATAGGAGATGAAATAACAGGTTAAGATGTACAACTTTCTGTTTTTGCCTTGCGGTGAAGTGGTGTCTCTCTCCTGTCTGTCCTTCTGTCCGTCCTCATGTCTGTCCCCCTCAGGAAGCTCCACTGCACCAGAAACTTCATCCACATGAACCTGTTCATGTCATTCATCCTGAGGGCCGTCTCAGTCTTCATAAAGGACGGCGTGCTGTACGCTGAAGAGGACAGCGACCACTGCTTCATCCACACGGTCTGTACTGAGCTTGTTGTGTCCTCATGGTAGATAAGAGAAGATAAGAGAAGATAAGAGAAGAGAAGAGAAGATAAGAGAAGAGAAGAGAAGAGAAGATAAGATAAGATATTATTGATCCACTTGGGGAAGTACAGGTGTGGGCATGGTAATAGTACAAAGACATACATATAGGCAATCAAATATAAATATAGAAATATGAGAGAAAAAAGTGTAAAAAATGTATAATTAACTCTGAATATAAAAATATAAGAAAAATAAACAGTGTAAACAAAGGTCCAGATGAGGGTATGTATGCCCTATCAGTTATGTTATTCTTTACAATAAATATAGGCAATAACACATTTTTATCTGAATATATACTATGAGTACGTGTAAAAGTAAACAGTAGACATAAGATACCCTAACTGGCATGATATACGTATTAGTCTGAGATGACGTGGAATATGCATTGCCCATACAAAAGAATACTTAAAAGAGTTCAATATAGTATGTGTTTGTTTATTTACACTTATATTAACTTTACATATTAACGTATGTGCCTCAGCCAATGCTCTGACAGCATAATCCTTACAGCAGCTACAGTAATGATACGACACTCATCACTGTGTCCTTTATGAGAAGGTTGGTTGGTCCTCTCTGACGGAGAAGCGCAACAAACATTGGTATTTGGTCATTTTTAAGACCCTTACTGGTAAGCTACCTCCTTATACTACATCATTATTGGAATGGAATTTTGGAACCTATGTAACCCGTTCTAGTGACTGGCTTAACGGTTTCACTAAGCCAGAACACAGATGCAGACACAAACAAGCAGAGACGATGTGGAATCAGAGTATAACCCAAATGTTGGGTGTACAGTATGTATAAGAAAAGAAGAGTAATAGAATCCAGTCGCTAGACAGTCCAGGGAGTGAGCAGGTACAGGGTAGTCAGACGAGCGGGGGGGTCGTAGCCATGAGCGGGTACTCAGACTGTCCAGGGAGTGAGCAGGTACAAGTTAGTCAGATAGGTCTAAATAGGAATAGTAATTTTACTATAATATGATGCCTATAAAAACTTGATGAAAGCTTCACCTTTCACCCGGACTCTAACCTGTATGCTATTTGTTAGTGTACCCTTTTTAAAAGGAACCTACATTTGCATTTACATTTAGTCATTTAGCTGACGCTTTTATCCAAAGCACCTTACAAGTTCTGTCAGCAGGAGGGGTACATATCTAGCAGCTAAGGGTCAGTGATATTGTTTGTCAAATAGTGTCGACCTTGAGTGTTACACTCTGAGTGCATAGTAGTATATAGACATAATAGCATGATAGGTAGTAGTATAAGTGTAGTAGCATAGTAGTATAGACATATTAGCATGATAGGTAGTAGTATAAATATAGTAGCATAGTAGTATAGACATATTAGCATGATAGGTAGTAGTATAAGTATAGTAGCATAGTAGTATAGACATATTAGCATGATAGGTAGTAGTATAAATATAGTAGCATAGTAGTATAGACATATTAGCATGCATCACCAGTGCCGTCTGGGAGAAATGTGAAGCCATGTGCGAGATTTAAATGCGAGGCCCTCTGAAATAAAGGTAATTTTTTTTTAATAAACAAAAATATAACTTTTTTTTATTAATTAATTAATTGATGAATGAATGAATACTTATTTTTGCCACTTACGAACGCAGCTCTGCCTGTCAGCTGGTAGCCAGAGGCTGGGCATACAGTCAACGTATTCTTAAATAATAGAGCTGCCCGAGGCTGGGCATAGAGTCAACGTATTCTGATAGCTGATAGAGTTGTACCCTTCTTGCTGTCTTGTCGTACAGAACTTGTAAGTCGCTTTGGATAAAAGCGTCAGCTAAATGACTAAATGTAAATGTAAATGTATTCTTAACCTGTTAAGCTGTAGCCCTATTTTCAAAAATGTCGCCTAAAGGTACATGCCTAAGTAAATGGAAGATTGCTCCACTTCTGCAAGGTCAATTTCCATGTTCTTGGTATCTAGGAACATCTAGGGACCTGGGGGTATGTATTTCCAGTGTCAGAAATATTGTGTCTGTTACTAGGCTTGAGTAAATTGTAATGAAGAAAAGGAGAATATAAATGATGATTTATTTTTGCATCTGTGCCGGTGAATAACACCATGAAAACATTGAGGTCCTTCTGATTTGGCTCACCACCTTATTGAGATCAAGTGTAAAAGAAATCTAAGCAAATGAATAAAGGGAAGATGATTAAGCAGAAGGATTTGTAGATACGGTAATAAATGATAATCGATTTAAATTATGAATTCATATTTGACCTTGAACTTGACCTTTGGCCCCCACATAACTCGAACACTGGTCTTGACTGACGGGGCTTCCTGTGTGCCATCCTCATCACAGGTGGCTTGCAAAACAGTCATGGTGTTCTTCCATTACTGCGTCATGTCCAACTACTTCTGGCTGTTCATCGAAGGCCTGTACCTCTTCACCCTGCTGGTGGAGACCTTCTTCCCGGAGAGACGCTACTTCTACTGGTACACCATCGTGGGCTGGGGTAAGCAGAGTACTGCCGTCGGGTCTGTGACACCAATTATGTTGCAATCATTTGAACATAACGGATCATATGGGGTTCCCGTGTCAATTAGCTATAGTGCTTTGGCAATCGTGACATCTTTGTTAACCTGCTGTTGTCCTGTAACTGTGCATAATTGGAATCGTGTGAAATGATTACCCAGGTCTGTGCTTCTGTAGTGAGTTATATTACCTAACAATGGTGTCTGTCTCTACAGGCACGCCCACAATTTGCGTGAGCATCTGGGTCGTTCTGAGGCTCCATTTTGATGACACCAGGTATGTCAGATAAATAATGTTCACAACTTCAGATTTATTCTCAAAGAACAACTGCATTGTCCGCCGTTTGTTTGTTCATAGAGTAGCTAATATCGCAGCATATCAAGTTTCAAGTTTCAAGTTTCTTTATTAGTTGTCATACAGAAGTACAGAATACTTTTATACAAAATGCTTCTTTCTGTTACGCTCCAGAGACTGTGCTAGACAAAGGGATAAGTATAAAATAAAATAAGTATAGCAAGTATAAAATAGAAGTCACGTATGTAGACACAAGTGTTCAGTATGTACATGTACAATGTTCAATGCAGAGTAGAAGTAAATGAGTTACCATACAATATACTATACAATATACTAATTACAATATACTATATAGTGCAAAGCAGAAATGGGATGAGGTACAACTTAGGTACAATTTACAGTAAGGTGTACTGAGGTATGGGTTGTAGTGCAAATTCTTTGCCAATAAATATAAAGTGTGTTTAGGTGTTCTAAAGTGTGTAGAGTGGGTGCTGCAGTGAGTTGTTTGTTTAAAGTGAGTGTGTGCGTGTGGATGTGTGTGCTGTGAGTGCTTTTGATGGTTGTTGCATAGTGTTATTGTTCGTTGCGCAACCTGATGGCCTGGGGATAGAAGCTTCTTCTGAGTCTTTCTGTGCTTGCCATGAGACTCCGGTATCGCTTGCCTGACCGCAGCAGTTCAAAGAGGCAGTTGTTTGGGTGGCTGGAGTCTTTCATAATTCTCTTAGCCTTACCCATGCACCGCTTGTTGTAAATGTTCTGGAGAGTGGGAAGCCCCCCTCTAATTGTGCGTTCGGCTGAACGGGCCACTCTCTGTAGTCTGCTGCTGTCTTGTGCGGTGCTATTCCCAAACCAGGAGGTGATATTGCCAGTCAGGATGCTCTCTATTGTGCATGAGTAGAAGTTCTTAAGGATCTTCTGACTGACTTGGAACTTCCTTAGGCGCCTGAGGAAGTTGAGGCGTTGCCGTGCCTTCTTCACAACACTGTCAATGTGTGTGGTCCATGTCAAGTCCTCGGATATGTGGACTCCTAGGTACTTGAAACTGTTCACTCTCTCAACTGGTGCCCCGTCGATGCTGAGGGGGCTGTAGTCCCTGACCCCCGACCTCCTGAAGTCCACAATCATCTCTTTTGTTTTGCTGATGTTCAGGGAGAGGCAGTTCTCCTGACACCACTGCAACAGATCCTCTACCTCTTCCAGGTAGGCCCTCTCGTCGTTGGCAGAGATCAGGCCCACCACTACTGTGTCATCAGCAAATTTGATGATTGTGTTGTTGTTCCGCTGTGCCACACAGTCATGTGTGTACAGGGAGTAGAGGAGGGGACTCAGAACACAGCCCTGGGGGGCCCCTATGTGGAGCGTGATGGATGAGGAGGTGCAGTTGCCTGCTCTTACCACCTGGGGTCTACCCGTCAGGAAGTCCAAGACCCACTGGCAGAGGTCATAGTTCAAGCCCAGGTCCCTGAGCTTGGCTATGAGTTTAGAGGGGACTATGGTATTGAATACTGAGCTGTAGTCGATGAACAGCATTCTCACATAGTTCCCCTGCCTCTTGTCCAGGTGTGATGCTGCTGTGTGCAGCACATGGGCTATGGCGTCCTCCGTGTACCTGTTGGGGCGGTATGAAAATAGCAGGGGGTCCAGGTTGATGGGGAGGGAACAGAAGATGTAGCCCTTCACTAGCTTCTCAAAGCACTTCATGGCTATGGAGGTGAGAGCTACAGGGCGGGCGTAGATTTTTTGGGTACAGGGATGATGATGGACTTCTTTTCAGACAGGTGGGGATGACAGCCTGTTCTAAGGACAGGTTAAATATGTCAGTGAATACCGGGGCCAGTTGGTCGGCACAGACTTTTAGGACGCGGCCGGGGATGCCGTCCGGTCCTGCTGCCTTCCTGATATTCACTTTCTTAAAGGTCCTCCTCACCTCATGTTCTGTTATTCTGAACACTGAATCTCCATCAGCAGCGCTCCCCCCTCCATTGCAGTGGTTTGTAGGCTGGTGTTGTTATTCACAGCCTCAAACCTCGCAGAGATCATTTGCTAAGGAGATGTCACTGTTCAGTTTGAGGGAGGTGCCTTTGTAATCTGTCATCGTTCTGAGGCCGTGCCACATACCTCTAGAGTCAGCCTGTTCAAACTGAAGTTCAATTTTATCCCTATAACGCCGTTTTGCCTCTATTACTGCTCTCCTGAACGTTGTATCTCGCTGTCTTGTGTTCATTCATGTTGCCTGTCACAAGCCCGGTGTTGTATGCTGATGTGCGCACTTTCAGAGCCTCACGGACGGATTTATCTACCCAGGGCTTTTGATTTGGGTAAATTCTAATTGTGGTAGAGGGGATTGTTTCTTCTACCAGGGTACAGACAAAGTCAAGCACCATTTCAGTGTATTCGTTAATATTGGCTGTGTTATCACGGAACACACTCCAGTCTGTGCATTCCAGTGCAGCCTGGAGTGTCTCCTCTGACGTCACAGTCCAACGCTTAACCTCTCGCGATACTACTGGTGCGCGCTTAAGGCTCTGTTTATACTTTGGCAAAAGAAAGATGGCGGCGTGGTCCGACTTGCCAAATGGACTAAGAGCCTGTGCCTTGTACCCGTTCTTTAATATGTTCTAATATGTTCTCGCCTCTGGTGGGACAGGTCACATGCTGATAGAAATTCATGGATGCATATAGGGTAAACAGAGACTTACAGTAGGTTATAGCCTAGCATGCATGATGCACATCACAGCCTATTACGGTTACAGCATGGATCAGGCAGATAAACTTTTATATAATTCTGTGGAACATAAATCACAATTCCTTGTGTCAAATGCTACAGTATGAACCTGGACTTCTGCCAATAGCTGGAGAACTAATGGCTGGTGAACTTGAGAACTGTTAGGACTATCTGATTCTTAATAATAAACACTGTTAGGACTATCTGACTCTTAATAATAAACACTGTTAGGACTATCTGACTCTTAATAACATACAATACACTGTTAGGACTATTTAACTCTTAATAATAAACACTGCATGGACTCTGGTGCAGTGTGTTACTACAGTTTGGACCATGTATACCATCATCACTATTACTACTGACTGATTGAATCCTGCCACTCACTACTGTTCACTACTACTACTGTTATCATTATTGTCATTATTATGTGCACTTTGTTCTATGTTCTATTAATCTATTCTACCCCCCCCCCCCCCCCCCCCCCCCTGCTGCTATGTCGCTTGAATTTCCCCAAGGGGATTAATAAATGAACACTTGACTTGGCTTGATTTCCTATCTCTCCCTCTCTCTGCCAGCTGTTGGGATACGAATGAGAACACTGCCCTCTGGTGGGTGATCAAGGGACCGGTGGTGGCGTCCATCATGGTATGTGACTCATTCATTCTCCTGTCCATAATAAACCTGAAATCCATCACGGTCTCTAATCTCCTCATTATCGCACGCCGACAAACCAGAGAGACCTTTCAATATTCCTGGTGTTTTTTTCCGCTTCTCGCAGATCAATTTTGTGCTCTTCGTGGGGATCATCATCATCCTGGTGCAGAAGCTGCAGTCTCCAGACATCGGCGGGAACGAATCCAGCATTTACCTGTAAGTCGGAGACTTTTTTAAACGAAACGTTGTCATGTTCACTGAATCCGCCCGCGTCGCCGTTTTTTTCTCAAGGGAGGCCTTAAAGGAGCTTGAAGTGTTTTTTCCCCCTTTATTAAAGGAAAACTCCAACAATCTGGGAAATTTGCTTATTTAACATCTTCCCTGGAGTTAGACAAGAAGATACATACCTTTTTTGTCTCTCTGCATGCATTAGGCTTAGGGAACGCCCGAACCGTTAGCGTAGCTTAGCTTCATCACTGGAATTGGGTCAGACCTTTACCCTGAAGTTCCCTACAGTCCCCTACAGTCACAAAATACACTCCAAATACAACTCCAAAACGTTCCTGTAAACATGTTGTGACCTGTGTATTTACCACGTGGAGAAATAAAAAATAATTGAATTCGAATTTACGTTTTCTAAGCAATTTTTTTTTGCCGAACCACTCCTCTCTGGGCTCAGTGATTTCACGTAACACAGTGCTACTTTCTAACGTGAGGCCAGTGTTTGTTTACATTTTCATTTCATTCAAAAGATCCGAACCGACTGAAGTTTATTGATATCATGACTGTGGAGGCTGTATTCCATCTGTCTAACGTTAGCGAATATTGTGAGATTGATGAATAGGACAGTCACAACGTTGCTGGACTATCGACCTAATTAGCCCCTTTCATGACTGCGATGCACGGCTACAGGGTTTGGGCGAGTGAATCCACACTCGTGGTATTATTATAACTAATTTATTGTGTAACGCTAGCCCCTTAAAACTTACCACAGTCATGGTATCCATAAACTTCAATCGGTTCGGATCCTTTGAATGAAATGAAAATGTAAACAAACACTGGCCTCACATTAGAAAGTAGCACTGGTGACGTGAAAATGTCGAATTCAATTATTTTGTATTTCTCCACGTGGTAAATACACAGGTCACAACATGTTTACAGGAACGTTTTGGAGATGTATTTGGAGTGTATTTCGTGACTGTAGGGGACTGTAGGGAACTTCAGGGTAAAGGTCTGACCCACTTCCAGTGATGAAGCTAAGCTACGCTAGCGGTGCATCCGTTCCCTAAGCCTAATGCATGCAGAGAGACAAAAAAGGTATGTATCTTCTTGTCTAACTCCAGGGAAGATGTTAAATAAGCTAATTTCCCAAAATGTTGGAGTTTTCCTTTAATAAAATAAGTGGTCTACATTAAAATAACACAGAAAGATTCAGATTCAGATTTCTTTATTCACCATATTGTACAGGTACAAATGGAACATGATTTGACGTGTCAGTGCATGATTGATTTTTTTCACAAATAGGAACAACATAATAATAATAATAATAATAATAATAATAATAATAATAATAATAATAATAATAATAATAATAATAATAATAATAATGATAAATAAGTGCAAAACAGGACAGAACAGTGAGACAACAATAAGACAGTAAAAGTGCAGTGGTAGGGGACATGGATACAGTGCAGCACAGTTCAAGTCCAGAGGTCCAGCCCTAGCAGCTCGCCATAGAGGGGGGGGGGGAGCAGGGGGACACCTGACTCATTTACCAGGCGAGCTGCTGAGGGGAAGAAGCTGAGTCTATGGCGGGACTTTAATGTCTTAAGATGTTCACTGACAAAGTCTTTCACCTTGTTCCTGACATAAACTAAATCATGTAAATCTCCAGGGTCTAACTGAACTGTGTCATGGTGAGTTTGGCACAGTGGCTACAGTAGCTTTCTGCCTGATGCACACATTTGCCTAAAACATTATGTTTTCATTGGCTTCCTGTTGTGATTCTGGGTGAGGTAGACTACAATGCATGAACCTCACAATCTGCTGTTTCATTTGATATATGACATGTCACTGTTCACATTATGCTCTAAGGGCTTTAGGGCTAAATAGTAAACAGTAAATCTCTCTCTCTCTCTCCTTCTCTCTATCTCTCTCTCTCTCTCTCTCTCTCTCTCTCTCTCTCTCTCTCTCTCTCTCTCTCTCTCTCTCTCTCTCTCTCTCTCTCTCTCACACACGTGTCTGTAGATCTACATTATTTGTTGTAGCCTATTCTATCATCATTGCAGAAATCTTGGTAGGCAGACAACAGGTGATTGTTACCAAAACAACAGGTGATTATCATTAAATGACAACCTTGGCCAATGAGCTGTGTTCATCACATTGCGTCGAAATGTAGGAAATTAATACTATGAATTGCGCTTCACACAATCTTGCTTGTTTTTCATTCCTTAATTGGTCACCAAAACCTGTTGACTGTATACACTGACATCTTTGTAATGAAGTACTCAATTGACCACAGGAAAAACAGTACATATGTTAGGTTAGGGTTAGGCATAGGGCATAGGGCATAGGGCATAGGGTTAGGGTTAGGGTTAGGGTTAGGGTTAGGGTTAGGGTTAGGGTTAGGGTTAGGGTTATGGTTAGTTTAAGGTAACAGTGTGGTTAGGGTTAGGGTCAGTACTGTATATTTGAATATCGTATATGTCACAAATGTAACAGTACTAAATACCTGTATGTCATGTATGTCCCTATGCCATAAATGTCATGTATGTTGTGTATGTCATAAATGTCACTATGAATTGAAAATGGGGGACCCTGATGTAAACAAGACAAACGTCTTTCTCTCGTCTGCATCCCCTTAACAAGTGTGTGTATTGAGCCGTACTGTATTGTACCCATTCTGCAATCTGTTAAATAAAGTTTTCATTCATTCATTCATTCATTCATTCATTCATTCATTCATTCATTCATTCATTCAAGGTTTGGTTAGTTTAAGGTAACACTGTGGTTAATGTTAGGGTCAAGGTTAAGGTTAGGGTTACGTTTAAGGTTAGTTTACTTTATGGTAACAGTGTGGTTAGGGTTAGGGTAAATATATTACGTATACAATACGTAAATATGTTACTCATGGCTATAACACAACGTACATTATGTGTATTTTTTCCCCTGTGGTTCGATACGTACATTATTTACATATTGCAAGCACGATTGGGCTGCAAGAACAGTGTCTTTGAAGGCCCAGTGGAGAGCACCGTTCTCATCTGTTGCATAGGGAAGATGTGTGTGTGTGTGTGCGTGTGTGTTGCGCGTGTGTGTTTTGGTGTGTGTGTGTGCGCGTGCGTGCGTGTTTTGTGTCTTTGTCCCTAAAGACGTTGTCTTTGCTGTGTTGTTGTGTTGTCTCTGTGCTGTGTCTGTGTAGCAGCTGTGCACAGAAATGCTTCAGTGAGCCCACGCAGGCTGTCCAGCATTCATGCAGGATGTCAGAGTTATCTACCATCACACTGTAAGTGTGTGTGCGTGCGTGTGCGTGTGCGTGCGTGTGCGTGTGTGTGTGTGCGTGTGTGTAGGTGTGTGTGTGTGTGTGTGTGTGTGTGTGTGTGTGTGTGTGTGTGTGTGTGTGTGTGTGTGTGTGTGCGTGCGCGTGTGTGTGTTTGTTTGTGTGTATCTCTGTGTGTTTTTTTCCCGCATGTGTGTTTTATACCAGGGGTTCTCTTCACGTTTCTTTCTTGCCATCTTGGATCCATAAATTAGATCAGGAATTGATGACAATCTGCCCTCGGGGGTCGCCCGCCTGACCATTTCCTCTCTTTAGATTTGATTCAGAACATAAAAAAATAAAAACGAACCTTCTTATTGTCTTTTACTATTATGTACCTCACCACTATGTACTATGTGTCTATCTTTATACTACTACTATACTATCTATCATGCTAATACTGTCTATACTATTACATGCCATTTTGACATGTCATCACAGGGTAAACACAGCTGTCATTAGTTAACATTAATTATGGTTTATCCAGGTGCGTCGCAGCCATTCCAGTCAGACAGCATGCACGACACCAGGCACAAGCCCCTGACCCTGGCACCGTGAAATGGAACAGGACTATAATTAATTACACCTGTGTTTACCCTGCAATGACATGTCAAAATGGCTGCTGTGAAAAGGGCCTCTATGATTGCATGCACACATTTGAATGATTTATGTATGTATGTCCTCATAAATACAAGTATGTCAAGGACATAAACACCCATAATGCAATCAGATAGACAGTTAGTTACAAAAGTGCCTGACACAAACAACATAATAATACACATGGATGGAAATAACAGTAGCAGGTGAAACGGCTTCATGGATACAAATAGCAGCATCTCCTCCATACTGAGCAGCTACCAAACACAGCAGATCCTGAACAATACCTTGCTAACTGAGACCAGCCGTCTGGAGGACCCTCGCAACCAGGTTGTGTGCATGACTTAGACCCATCAGTTTACGAGTTACTTTGAAGAAAAATATTTTGCATATAAAACATGGCAACTCTGTATGAAGATTATATACTTTCACATTTGTCAACTTCAAGAGGACATAATCAGAGCAGCATAACTGGACCACATAACACTTTAACATAACCTTTAATCAGAGCAGCATAACCGGACCACATACCACTTTAACATAACCTTTAATCAGAGCAGCGTGACTGGACCACATACCACTTTAACATAACCTTTAATCAGAGCAGCGCGACTGGACCACATACCACTTGAATAACATAACCTTGGATCATAACATCGATCGAGGATTGAATGCACCCAAGCATTGGAATACACAAAAATCATGTAGAATGCATACTTTTACTTTAGATACTTAAGTACATTCAATAGCAAATACTTCTCTACTTTTGCTTAAGACTTACATTTTTACCTTTATCTGGGTACTACTCTTTAAAAAAAAAATTTACTTTATCTTTTATTTGTATTTTTTAGATCTTTCTCCCATCCCAATGTTAGTCGTTATGCCAATTCCCAATCCCCTACCTGGTCGTTGCGTGCTCTGCCCCCTACCGTCGGTCTGGGAGGGCGGAGACTATCACATGCTTCCTCCGACACATGTGTAGCCAATCCCCACTTCTTTTCACCTGGCAGCGCAGACTCTCACTGGGGGAGTGTAACGTGTGGAAGGGTCACACTACCTCTCCCAGGACCCGATCTTTACAACGACCAGGACCCACCCTCGCCGGCTTCCCGCCCGCTAACACTGCCAATTGTGTTAGTATGGACGGTCGGCCAAGCCGGAGGCACCACAGCTGGATTCGATCCCACTGTGTCTGTGGTGGTAGACAGACTCTTAGTCCGCTGCGCTACCCGGGCGCCCTCTGGGTATTTCTACTTTTACTTAAGTAAAGGCACTGCATACTTATTCCACCAATGATCATTTGCACGCTGGATAGTGCAATCATTTTTATCCTATGATCCCAAACATATGGTGTATAGGCTACTCTTGGATCGGTGTTCAGACAAGCGCTAGCAGTCTAGGAGGCTGTTGCAGCTATACTGTAGCATGTTGACAGAGGAAGGAAATAGCAGTATACCAGCTGTTATTCCCTCTTGAAATAAAAACTCACTTCTGAAGTAGACACTGCATTTCCAACTAAGGGACAGGAATAAACAAATCTAAAAGAAACTATCCTAAATCTTTTTTATAAGATAATATAATCCTTTATTGATCCCCTTGGGGGAAATCCGGGCATCATAGCAGCATGGGGGAGGGGAGGTACAGGTGCATAGATGAAAAACACATTCAACTGTGTAAACAATATAATTAACTCTGAATATAAAAATATGAGAAAGATACATGAGGTGCAGGTGAGGGTCTGTACCCTAAACAGACCCTTCATAATATGTGTATGAATGAAATGTGTGAAATATGTCAATTAAATAAAAGTTTTTGAAGATATATTTTCACTTTTTGGCTTCGTACTGTAGTGTGACCAGAACACTGGCTGAGCGACACCAGTCAGTCAGTCACCTTGTAGCAATAATATTGCTACAAATATTATTGCATCATCCAGTGACTTCATCACATCTAGCTCACCAGCGAGGATGAGGATGACTTGTGTTGTGTTTCACCCGGAATGACTTTGATTTGTTCCATTATTTCACGCCTTAAGTTTATTTTCTCCTCACAATCAAAGTGTGCGCTCGTTATATATCCACAAGGACGTGCCGCATTTAACACACGTGGTAACTCTGTCATTGTGTGTACATGCAGGCGTCTGGCGCGCTCCACCCTCCTGCTCATCCCCCTGTTCGGTATTCACTACACCGTGTTCGCCTTCTCACCCGAGGACGTCAGCAAGCGGGAGAGACTGGTGTTCGAGCTGGGCCTGGGATCCTTCCAGGTACACGCGCTCTCCTCCGCACTGCTTAACCTCCCACCTGTCCTGATGCAGAGAGAGAGAGAGAGATGTGATGGATGACTGGATGATGAAGGGGTTATGGGACAGGATGTGGATATAAGTGGACGATAGTGATTGTGTATATATATATATATATATATATATATATATATATATATATATATATATAATTTTTAATTTTATATATATATATATATGTATCAGGATTAAAATAAGTCCTTATACATAAGTCCTATATAAATTATGTATATATACACACACACACACACATAATAGTATATAGTATATATATATATATATATATATATATATATATATATACTAATAACATAACAGTTTATGAAAAGCATCTCAATTGATGTTCATCATAATGAACTGCATGGTAAGGGGATGTGTGATCAGTGTCAAACTGAAACAAATATTTATTGACATTCCGAGAAATTATTTCGAGAGAAATCTGACTTAATATTTTTTATTCTTTCTTTAAATAAATGTATTTACACAATAGAATCGCGTATCACATTCAACAGTATTAAAGAAAACACATGATACGATGACATAGAACGATGATAAACTAGATGGCTATGTTGCCCGGCCCTATCTACTGTGTTCTGTCCTCCAGCTCAGAAGATGTCATGGGATCATTATCTTTGATCTTGAGAATGTTAAAACTCATATATACTCATATACCTACATATATATTAGGGGTGTTGTTGACAGAGTCACCTGGGGAGCAACAATAATGGGTTCATGACGACAAGGTCATTCTTTAGCCTTTAATTTTTATTTCACATTGTATATGCACCATGCGACCTCCTCTCCGTGAGAGGTAGATGAGGAAGATGGGGAAGAGATCGAGGGGGAGGGAACAATCCCTTATATACCCTCTTACCTGACGTCAGCTACAATAGCTACGTCTCCTTGCACCTATAGCGCCCTCTTGTGGAAACAGTTAAGCAGTTACATACTATCATATTAACACATAAACTCAACAGGTGTAAAGGTACATGTAACTGAGGGGTACAATTCCCTGACTGTATTGATAAGTATGGTATCATTAAACCACTACCGTCTTTATGTACATTCCTACTGGCCATACAGTACACAGGTATCTAATGATGAACACTTCCCCACAATGAATCGGTTCTACACAAAGTTGTATTTAAGTATTTATTGCAGCAAAAGGTACATAATATACTTTACTTTACTTCACTTTGAATGCGCTTATAAGGCAAAGGAATGTGCGTAGGCAAATCAATAACGAATGTCCATTCTCATATTACGCAGGAGGTAATCATACAACCTGAATCTTAGGGAATTATATCTATGGTACACTAGTAATATAGCGGGAGATACTGGAAGGGTCCCCCCGGTTGTAAGCCAGCAAGGGTAGAGGGTCTGTCGGTAGTAGAGCCTGGGTCAACGATGATAAGGAGACTCCGAGTACAGGAGACGGTGCAATAAGATCTTGATCCACAGACGAATACAGCTGTTCTCCGTAGCATGTAGCTCCACATGGAAGAAAGCTAGCCTGCCTCAGGCTTCTGAGGGGCAGACTCGACGTGGCTCCTCACAGGGTAAATCCCACACACTTGTGGGTGTCGGTGATTCTCCGCTCCATTAATTACAGGACCAAAAGCAAATATAATCCAGCCGAAAAGGGCTATGCAGTCGTCGGGTAGATACTCCAGTGTACATGTCCACACGGTCCTTGTCTAGGGCTCCTCGGGTGAAAGCGCCATGATAAGCAGCCCAGCCTGGATAAGCACTCTAGCTGATACGAAGAAACGTTGGTGATGCTGGTCACTGTAGAACTTTAGCCGCACGATACACTATACACAAATAGACTATTACTGACTTAATAGAATAGGTCGCACTCGACGGTACAGCGTTAAACTGTGACAATTCAGTTATTAATTCGCACGCGGTCTCAATGCTCTATTTGGGGCCAAACAGGCCATACTTCACCGCCAGACCACGTGAGCGGATCGGCGCGGCCGAGAAATCCGCTCTTCGCTCTTTAAAGCTTGGTCCGCTCCGCTAATCGCTCATGTTGACCCCGCCCCCAAGTCGCTCTCCGCTCGCTCCCCACTCACCTTGAATCGAGCGCTCCCCGCTCCCCGCGCCAGATCGCTCGGCAGTTTTTCTTTTTCTTTTTTGGAGCATGGTGTAAATGAGCTCAAACTACAACAGTCTACACCCCCTGGGCCCCTTAACAATTGTTTGTATTGAGCCGCATTGTAATTGTAGCCATTCTGCAATGTTAAATAACGTTGTTTATCCATTCACTAGTTCTATTAAGCGATGATAGGCTAGCCAAGCCACAATGCTATGGTCGCTGCCATTAACGTTAGCATGTAAGCTAACGTCAACAACAATGGCGTCGATACCTTTTCTAACAGGAGAGTGAGTGTGGGCGTCATAGATATCTATGGTGGGCGTCTCTACAGTGACGAAGCCTGAACCCTTCTCATTGGTTGAAAATGGCCTTCATGTTTGTACATCGCCATCTGTTGCTTTGACATTGTACTGCATGTATATATTACATCAACAGTGTTAAACCACTGTGAGCGGCCTGGAGTGGATTGGAGCGGAGGAGAACTCTCGCTCCGGACGTCGCGCCGACTCATTTTAAAACCCACTCCTCGCTCACGTCAAAACCGGCCGCTCCGCGCCCCGCGCCGCTCACGCTCCGATCCGCTCACATGCACTGTTCACCGCACGTCGTATCGTGGGTGAGGCTTCAACTTTAGTTACTAAGTGCTTCTGTATTTACCTGCGCCGTATTTATACGCTTAGGTGAATAAACTAGTACCAGCTTTATTCCTGTCTCATATCCTTGCGTAATACCGTTCATGTCCAGGCATGTCCCCGGCGGTGACTTTGAACCTGACTTTGGAGGCATGGCCTTGGCGCCTGTGGACCGCTGTCCAATAGGAGAATGAAATATTATGGTCTGTACTAGGCTAAAGGGATATTCCGTGTATATGTACAAGGAATATACAAGGGATATCAAACGATATACAAATATTATGCAATATATATCAATCAATAAATATATATATTCGGTTTAATCTGATCCTTTGTAACAGTACATGTATCTGTACCGAACCGAACCATTTCAGGGTGTACCGTACCGAACGGCTGTGTAGTGTACCGAACGAATACAACGGTATGTTAACGACTAACGACTGCCCACCCGGTGGCTGTTTTTTAATCTAATATAATAATTATTATTTAAAAAAAGAATTACAAGTTGAATATTCATTTCAATATAGAATATAAGTTGACAGCCCTACAAGTACAATTAGTTACTGCACACTACATCACCCCTGAGTGGAACATGGAAAGCTACTACAACTACAAAATACTACAACTCTGTATACATGTGATTAGCAGTATTACTCAGTAGTACTCATTTATATATTTTATACCCAGTTTAATCACCTGTACATTGTATATCACTATTGCACTTTACTCTTACTTTTTTCGTTGTACTGTACTTGTGCTGTATGATGACAATACATTTAGTCATACAATTCAGTAATGTCTCTCCTTTAACCCTTTCACTGCCACACTACCAAACGGTTAACCCTTTCACTGCGACAATACACAGAAGGTTAACCCTTTCACTGCCACACAACAGCCGGTTAACCCTTTCACTGCCACACTACAGAAGGTTAACCTTTACTATCACACTACCAACGGATAGTAAAGGGTTAACCTTCCGTAGTGTGGCAGTGAACGGGTTAAGATGAAAGCCGGCTGCTTACGTCTCTCCTTAAAGATGGAAGCCAGCTGCTTACGTCTCTCCTTTAAGATGAAAGCCGGCTGCTTACGTCTCTCCTGTAGGAGGCTCTGCAGAGAGTAGTTTGCTCAGCAGAGCGTACTACAGGTATTGCACTACAACCCCTACAGGACTTATACAGCCAGTTTGCCACCGTTGAAAGCCTATGGAGATGTTTGCCTTCTTTGCATGGCTATAACTTTTAAAATGTTATTGCTATATTGACATTACTATGGCCCATTCAACATCGATTATCTATCGTTCAGGATGTGGGAACGTTATATTTTTTCATTCATACATTGTTGCGTCGAGAATATTTTCTTTTAATGCAAAGAAGCAACTAGTTGCTGCCACTTTTTTACCAGTATTAGATTATGGTGATGTTTTATACATGAATGCCTGTTCCACCTCACTACACATGTTGGACACTGCTTACCATGGTGTATTAAGATTTATTTCTGGATATAGATCACTTACCCATCATTGCACTTTGTATGCTAAAGTTAACTGGCCTACTTGACTGCCCGTAGACTGCTTCATTGGTACACCTTCATTTATAAAGCAATTATTGGTCAGCTCCCTTTTTACCTCGGTTCATACCTCACCATCACACCAAACCCATTTTACAGCTTACGATCCCAGGACTATTTATATGCCTCAGTACCCAGAACCCGCACAGTAAGAAGCATTTTGTACAAAAGTATTCTGTACTTCTGTATGACAACTATTAAAGAAACTTGAAACTTGAGAGTTTGGGAAAAGGGCCTTCATGTTCTCTGCTCCCTCTGCCTGGAATGGACTTCAAAAAACGTTTAAACTGCAGGCCCTCACTACCATATCTGATTTTAAAGTTCAAATTAAGGGCATTTTAAAGAATGAGATGCTGTTATATTTTATATTTAACCTGACCTTCTCTCCCCAGCAACCTCCTGCAGAGCCTCGCCCTTCCATCCTCTTTCTACCTTTTTGCCCTACCCTCCAATCTCTCCCAATCCCATTCAATCTAGTTTGCTGCAGCTCAAATGTATCCCCTTGCCCCACTTTGCCTTTTGTGTCTCTGTCTGTGTTTTGAGTATTTTGTGTGTTTGTTTTTGTTTTTGCTGCCATTTTGGCCAGGTCTTGCTCGAAAAAGAGATTGTTGATCTCAAGTGACTACCTGGTAAAATAAAGGTAAAATAAAAAAAATAAAAGTATGTTTTTAATCTTTTCTGCTATAATTCCAAAAACAGTAGTTATAGGCCCTGAAGCATATATAGATTATCGATTGGCGTTCCTTTCCTATACACGCTATATAAAAAAATTCAAATGTATATGATCGTTATACATTATGCTTCATCATGCGTGAAGGAAGGGGGGGGGTCGTTTATAATTCCTTGATCGTCAGTAACGGCTTTATTTACTATGGGTTGATACGCTGATCAGATGGTTTGCAGTGAAATTAATTAACAATCGGGCTGAAAATAACGTTAGTGTCCTCTTACCGTGCGTCGGCGAGACTGGAGGAGAAATATCCCAATTATTTGAGGACGATCTCCTACATCCATTTCCGGTTTGTATGGCGCAATAAACGCCGATCGATTATTGCGTTATGGAAGCGATCCAAATGCACTATAGTGTTTGTCTGGAGTCCCGTAACAAGATGTGACTGCCGGAGGGATTTCCTCGACGCACCGATCGGCACTTCTGGTTTCGGCGAGAGTGTAACTCGCCCGGCCATCCACCAGGCGGCGGTATTGAGGCGTTGCAATCTCATACAGGGTCCCGCTGGAGTCCGGAGGTTGGCTGGATGAATTATGAATGCCATGGCGTTGGCGTTCAACGCATGGTGGGCAGTAACGACTTACGCCGTTTATGGCGCACAATGGGTTAAGATGGAAGCCGGCTGCTTACATCTCTCCTTTAAAATGGAAGCCGTCTGCTTACGTCTCTCCTCTGTTCTCTCTCCAGGGGTTTGTGGTGGCCGTGTTGTACTGCTTCCTCAATGGAGAGGTAAGCTTGTGTTCCACTTCATACTCCTGCCAGTTCAGTACAAGGCTATCCGGCTGCAAGCTAGCCTAGTTTAGCACGAACAAATGGACGCGGATACGAACCAGCGGGAACATGTCTATGTTCCCCGGGTTCTATGTTCCCCGGGTTCTATGTTCCCCGTTTTTTTTTTTTTTCTAACGAGGGTTCTATGTTCCCCCATCCGCAAAAGGGTTCTATGTTCCCCGGGTCATTATGAATTGAAAATGGGGGACCCTGATGTAAACAAGAAGAAACTGTACTGTACCCATTCTACAATCTGTTAATAAAGTTTTCAATCAATCAATCCCGCACAGTGCACTACTCCAATTCAGCCATTGGCAATTCAGCCATTGGGTGGGTGGCGCTGCTGAGCGGGCCTGTGACGGCCTGACAGCGTGGGGACAGAGAGAGCTGGGCTGTTGTTCTGCAGATGGTTGCTTCTCACACAGACCGCAAAAATAAACGAACGCTTATAAAATGATTTAATAGGCTAAACTTCGTTTAAAATTCTTTATTTTACACTTGTTTATACTATTTTATTTTTGTCGACATAATGCTACGTGGCCCGACTAGATCCGTGACTCCGTTGCGATACAAATTAATTATATATAAAAGTGGCTATCTTTGAAATCCACTGCTGTGGTGAGCCTGGGGCGAGCCTTTATCGCTACCGGGGAAACATAGGGGGGACATAGGACCCGGGGAACATAGAACCCTTTTGGAACATGGGAAACATAGGGGGAACATAGGACCCGGGGAACATAGAACCCTTTTGCGGATGGGGGAACATAGAACCCTTGTTCAAAAAAAAAAAAAAAAAAAACAGGGAACATAGAACTCAGGGAACATAGAACCCGGGGAACATAGGGATGACCCCGAACCAGCTAGCCCGAGCTGTTGGCCAACAGTGGTCCGTATTCTGCTTACATTAATTTGCGCTAAGATAGCTTGCAGCCGGATAGCTTTCTACTGAACGTACAGAGAGGTAATGGTATCTGTAACTGAGGGGTACTCTGATCCTTTGTAACAGTATCTATCTTCTTGTCTGATTCTGGAGAAGACGGTAAGCACATTTCCCATAATGTTGACATGTTCCCTTTAAATACAGCTCAGTGATATTATGAAATGAAAGAAAAAAACACAGTATCAAGGCGGTGAATTGGGAAGGAATACTGGAGAGCACACTGGTATTATTACTACTTTTATGTACAGTAGGAATACTTTAAACCAACGTTTCGGTCAACAGTCCTTCTTCAGGGTAAATACAGCGACAGTGTTTGACATCCTACATAATAGCTTTCAGTCCAAGGACTTCACACATGTGTGAACTGTTGTGCTAATAGAGATGCTCCTCCCCTTTCACTTGTCAATGTCCATCACAGTAAATGTTTAGTTCAAAACTTATTCCCACATACAAATATCACTATACATACTATACAAATATCACATATTGTGTCATCCAGAATAATGATGAAAATATAAATTATGAAAGGTAGTGAGTGAAAGGCATATGCAAATTAATAATACATTTTTTCTTTTCATAATTTCACTGAGCTGTAACGGAATATGTGACATCATAATGACATCACGCATCCTAACCCTCAAACCAAATTAATCTGTACAGGACAGTTAGTTAGTTGATTTGATTTTTTTTTATTTGATTTGAAATCTTTATTTCGAACATGTAAATGAATACAAACAAAATAAATAACTAAACAAAATCAAAACATAACTCAAACAAAATAATAACTAAACAAAATCAAAACATATAACTCAAACAAAATAATAACTAAACAAAAGCGAAACATAACTCAATTTACATGTTCGAAAAGGTTAGTTAATTAGTTAGTTAGTTAGTTAGTTATACTTCTGGGATACGTGTGAGTTCTGGGATACGTGTGAGATTATTGGCAGTATCGGCATTAGGGGCGACAGTGGCTCGTGAGGTAGAGTGGTAATCTGAAGGTTCCCGGTTAGATTCCGGCTGCTCTCTTGCGCAAGACACTTAACCCCTAACTACTCCTGACGAGCAGGTCTGCACCTTGCTTGGTTGCCTCTGCCATTTGTGTGTGGATGTGATGCATAAGTTATACAGTAATAAAAGCACTATATACTGTAAATGTAGTGAATTTACCATTAACTCATTGACTGCCACGCTGTTTTCCCATCTTTACTCAATGGCGCCAGCGTTATTGGCGATTGACGATGTTTCCAGACCCATTGTATATTCTATATTATAGCTATGGAGACAATAGCTTTTTTGTATATCTATACAAAAATACCACTTACAGCACTAAGATCTTGAATATAAGTTGATACCAGGAACGCTGCTAATACTGTCACTAACATTACCGAATGCGTACTTCTACTCAACACAAGTGCAGGACGACGAGAGAAAGAAAGACACGTTCTGTTGTCGGAGCTGGTGCACAGCTTAAAGGGGAACTATCTTATAAATGGCCTTTTTCAGTGTTTAGCATTGTTTCCTAGCTATGTGGACTTATATTAATAGGATCTATGTCTCTAATTCTCATATTGGCGCATTCTTCCAATTCTCCTCTCACAATATTCACCCTCACAGAACTGAGTCATCTGAAAATGTGCATATCTGTGATGTCAGAGATTTCTCAGCTGCATAATAATGTGGCAGTTGGCACCAGGCCACACAGTGGTTGGAGCCCAGCCTCAAAACAGCTTAAGATCTTGAGGTAGAAAAATGCTGTTTTTGAGTACTTGATTAGAAATACAAAACAATGCATTTAAAAAAAAAGAAAAAGAGGTGGTTCCATAGACTCACAGGAATTGTGTAAAAGTGCCCAAATAGTGAAAGAAATAGTCAAATAGTTCCCCTTTAACTCATTGGGCACCAAAAACGTAATATCTTGTGTTTCGCCGCCAAGCATTGAGTGCCAAAAACTGAATATCTTTTTTTAGATCCTTTGATTTTTTTCCTTTGATCCCCGTTCTAAACACTCAGCCGGAGCTCCCTAGGTCTCTCTGGCTCATCTGCCTACGTTGGAATTGCAATGACGATCGAATCTCGCCAGGTGGCAGTATCGCCTAACCTTTGAACTGGGGATATCAGTTGTCTTCCAGCCTGAGCCAGTACTGAGTTTACCTCTGGCTCTTTCCGCCTAGGAGTGGATCACAACATAGCAATCGGTGGAAGATTTGGTGTCTCAGAGCTATTCTTTTCCCGTATGGTAGACATGCCCAATATACACGAGTAATTGCGATCGCCATGGGATCGACTTGGATTTATTCATTTTGGAGTACTTTCTGACTGAGGTAAGGTCTATCTTAGGTAACCATTTTGTTTACGTAAAACATGCTTCTGTACCGATCACAGTGTTGTGTTTTACGGGATGCTCGACAAACACAATCGCAGTTTCTAGTTAAAACTACCCCCCCCCCCCCCCCCCCCCCTTGATGATTTTGTGAAGACATATGTACATGGTATATACCTTTGATTTGGAAGTATTTGGGGTTTCAGGCGATCAACCAGAATGATTTGGGCATATTGCATATAACGCGCCATATCTTGTGATCTATGAAAAAATACTGGATTCTTTTGGAAAGGGGCGATGTTTAGCATGTAATAGCGCACAAACTACAGTATCTGGAAATTAATTGATTAGTCAGTGATGGACTATGAACAATGCCTGTCAAATGAGCCATACTATGGTCTCCATAGCTATAATACAGAAGACACAATGGGTCTGCAAACATCGCTAAAATGTTCAACAACGCTGGCGCCATTGAGTACAGATGGGGAAAGAGGGTGGTGCCCAATGAGTTAAAGTACATTAAAAAAAATGACCGTGTGAAGTTTCTCCCTGAAGGTGCAATCGGAGATCAAGAGGAAATGGCGCAGCTGGACGGTGAACCGGTACTTTGCTGTGGACCTGAAGCAGCAGCGACACCCATCGCTGGCCAGCAGTGGGGTGAACGGCGGCACGCAGCTCTCCATTCTCAGCAAGAGCAGCTCCCAGATCCGCATCTCCAGCCCCCAGGCGGAGAGCGCCAGCCTCAGCCTCAACCTCCCAACCTGAACGTCTGATCTGGGGTCAGAGTCCGCTTCTAACCCCCCACCCCCCACGCCCATCTAGGCCAATCTGAGAGACCAAAGTGTGCCCCCACACCCCCCGAGTCCACCCACCCACAATCTTAAGATTCCCTGTTTTTTTTGGGGCAAGGAATCTATAAAAGAAGGAAGGGTCCTCATGTCATCACGTGAACACACATTGGTGCCAAGTGTGGACATTTTCAGTTTGGCCAACATTGAATTGAATGGGATCAGCTGTCTCCTCGTTTATGATCCATCACTTGAACAGGTTATTACCACGGATGTTAGAATCATCAGGAATGTGTTGCATTGTTAACTAGCTGACATTTGATATTGGTCCTCAGATAGCTTGTATATTGTCAGGCTACAATAAAACTGGCACCAAAGTCTGGCACCAAGCAGACGCTAGTATTCTGACATGTGACCCTTCCTTCTGTTATAGTTTCCTAGGTTTTGGGGGAGAGAGGGGGGGGGGGGGGGGGGGGGGTCAGCGATTGAGGTATTTCATAATAAAAGCATTTCTTCAAAAAGACAGTGTTAGGCCACACGTACGTGGGTGTTTTTGAAACCTGGGTTTCTGCTTTGTTTAAAAACAACAACAGCCACACTAACAGTGTTTTAGAAAACCCCTCCATCCACACAACAAGGAAAAACGCTCATTGTGAAATGACCTGGTGGCCTGACCTACAACTCTTGTTTGCTGCAGGGAGCTCTCCGTGGTCCTGACTGGAAAGACCATACTACATATCTGTAGACAGGGGGCCGCTAGTACCATGTCAGCGCTTTACATAAGCTCCGGTAGCACCCGTCCAAGCCAATACACTGTGTCTTTCTTTTATTACATTCTTTTTAGACAGTTTCTGAAAATCTTCACCCTGGTAGGAGTTTTCAGTGACCTAGAACACAGTTTTCGTTGTGGGCAAAAGGCCAAACCATAGAAAAAGCGACAGACGCGGTTTCAAAAACACCGGCGTACGTGTGGACTTAGATGCAATAGAGATTGATAGATATTTCATTGGCTTATTTATGTAAATCTATTTGACTATTTTAGCGGTGCACCCATGCACTATTTCAAGTGTGGTCTTTGAAATGGGTTATTGTTAATGATACACTTAAGGTTATCGGGCAATTCAAAGTCAACGTGACTTTTTAAAAAGAAAAGAAAGAATCAAACGGAGAAGCTACATCTCCTGTTTTAGTATTCTTAATTTCACCTTTGTGTCATTTATTCATGTAATAATTATTAACAGTATTTGGCCAGATATCGATGGGTTTGAGAAGTGCACGCAACAAGGGGGCATAAAGGCAAAGGTGACGTTTAGACAAAGAACTACAGATGTTTGTTTAGCTGTAAACTGCACAAATGTGCTTGTGGTGTGAAACAGTGGAGGACTCAGGCTGTCAGAAACTCTTGGTGACCTAAAACTAAGAGGTGATGCCTATTTCTGGGACTTGATAGTCTTCGGACTATCAGATTTATATCAAAGAGGCGTGGCGATCACGAGTCATAAAGAGGTGTGGCGATCACGAGTCATAAAGAGGCGTGGCAATCATGAGTCATAAAGAGGCGTGGCGATCATGAGTCATAAAGAGGCATGGCGATCACGAGTCAAAAAGAGGCGTGGCGATCACAAGTCAAAAAGAGGCGTGGCGATCATGAGTCATAAAGAGGCATGGCGATCACGAGTCAAAAAGAGGCGTGGCGATCACAAGTCAAAAAGAGGCATGGCTATCACAAGTAAAAAAGAGGCGTGGCTATCACAAGTCAAAAAGAGGCGTGGCTATCACAAGTAAAAAAAAGAGGCGTGGCTATCACAAGTAAAAAAGAGGTGTGGCTTTCACATGTCAAAAAGAGGCGTGGCTATCACAAGTCAAAAGGGGTGTGGCGGTCACAAATCAGGGTGGATGATGTGATGGTCTGATGAACATGTTCCTCCTATGTAATGCGACCAATTTGCCAACATTATCAATGCAGTAACAGTATGTCCTCCTACACTGCTCTACAGTCCTGTGTTCGCTGTGGTCCATCACCACACTCTGTCTCTTGTCCCCTGGCTGCACACCAAGCAAAGTTCAACAACAAACCCATCGATGGAAATATTGAATACAAAATAAAAAAGGAATTTCAAACGTGTAGGTGCCATATTCTTGGCGTTTTGGTGTACAGCATGTACAGTGAGTTGAAGTGCCAAACAGGTTGTCTGGTCTGACGAGAGCTGACAGGGAACCCAGAGGTAAAGAAATCCCTGCCTTGTTTGTAAAAAGGAAAGAAAAAAAAACGCTATACGTTTCAATGTTTCATCTTAAGAAAACCTTTTTTTTTCTACAATCACTCAGCCATAAGTACAGAGTATGTCAAAAGTGATTAACAACTCATGGATTGATACCTTGTAAATAGTTCACTTTTAGTGTCCAGGAATAGATTTTTTAACGCATAAAGGCAGCATAGTGATGACCTTTTAACTAAAAAGGGAGCTGGAGCCCAAATCTGTAGACTTCATCCCTGCGTCCTGAGGACTGACCTCCCCTCTACTCACAACTCTCAGTTGGGCAGGATGTAACTTTATGCCTATTGGTACGATGTTAAAGTCACCCTCCTTTAAAAATACCTTCCTTTAACTTAATTGAAGTGCTGACATCCTGTGGAGCGAGGAGACAACCTTCCACTGTGAGAGGTATGAATACAAACAAAGGTTATTGCATTATTGTTATTGTTATTATTATTATTATTATTATTATTATTATTATTATTATTATTATTATTATTATTATTATTATTATTATTATTATTATTATTGTTATTGTTATTGTTATTATTATTATTATTATTATTATTATTATTATTATTATTATTATTATTATTATTATTATTATTATTATTATTATTATTATTATTATTATTATTATTATTATTATTATTATTATTATTATTATTAGATTAGATTCAAAGAGCACAAGTACAGTATGTGTAATGAAAAGAAGTTTGGCATCCAACCAGAGTGCAAATAACAGTAAAGTGCAATAGTACTATACATGTACAGGTGATTAAACTGGGTATAAAATATATACATTAGTACTACTGAGTAGGTACGGGATATGTACAGTATCTACAGGTTATGTAAAAGGATTATGTACAGACAGTTGTGGATAGATATTTATATACGGTATATATGTACAGCATCTGGAGACACAGATCATCTTTAGAAACATATGTAATAGGATGATCTTTAGAAACATTTACATTTTGTCATTTAGCTGACGATCATCTTTAGAAACATATTTAATAGGATCATCTTTAGAAACATATTTAATAGGATCATCTTTAGAAACATATTTACTAGGATCATCTTTAAAACATATTTAATAGGATCATCTTTAAAACCTATGTAATGGGATCATATTTAGAAACACATTTAATAGGATCATCTTTAGAAACATTTAATAGGATCATCTTTAGAAACATATTTAATAGGATCATCTTTAGAAACATATTTAATAGGATCATCTTTAGAAACATATTTAATAGGATCATCTTTAGAAACATATTTAATAGGATCATCTTTAGAAACATATTTAATATGATCATCTTTAGAAACATATTTAATAGACACATCTGTGTCTTCTTCAGAGTGAAACATTTGTCATTTTTCGAACACCCTATTAATTTTTTTTTTTTTATAAATACTTCTTTCTAAAGATGATCCATGAGCTCCAGTACCTTCCTTTTAGTAATACTTATTGTTGTATGTACTATGCCTATCTATCTACATAGGCATAATAAATACCCCCCCCTCCCCCCACACACACATACACATATGATGACCTTTTTTTTTTTTACCACTATGAGTAGATGTTTGGTAAGGGGATTGTGTTTCTTCATTGCGCGCTTATCCTTATCATTAGGGCACAAGTATCTTGTGTTTTATTATGAATAATAATAACAATAATAATAACTTGGATTTGTCTAACACTGTGCCATCGTGAACGTGTATCATTTCCCTTTACAGCAGTAGTAAACGAGTAACCGTGGACAGTGTTGGTCTGTTTGAACTTAACCTCTAACCTGACGTCACTTAAGTGGCCCCTTGTCGTACCTTTCACAGTGACGCTGGATCCGCCTCCTGGCGCCATATTTCTTTAACCTGTGAGTTTAGAACCCAAAAGCGTTTTTCTAATATCCACGTTCCAAAGTGCCTCGTCAGTCACAAATAGCTATCCCACTAATATATCGATGAGCGTAGAAGGGAAAGGCTTACGTGTTTTTTCTTCAAAAAATTACCAACTTGTTTATTTATCTGCAAAGAATGTAAAGAGTGATGTGTGTCGTTGTAAATCACTTTGCAAAAGTTATATAGTTGCTTGACGTTAGTAATTATGCAGGCTACTGCATTCACAGAACTCCAGGCAGGACGATATGGGTGACGGATAGAGGCTTTGCTTTCTTACACTTTACATTCTTTCATCAGGGAGGTCAAACCTTTTTCTGCCGTCACGAGGATATTAAATGGTTGAGTCAATATTTATTTAAAATGCATATTCCACCTCTGTGAGATGGTCTACAACATAAAAAAATCGGAAAGTTTGTTTTTAGTGGCAAATAAATAAATAATAATTGTGTTACAGTAACTTCCTGTAATAACTTGACCCGCTATAATCCATTGTAATGAGCAGTTTTAGTGGTTGTTTGTTCTACCAGTTGAAAGTATCGTCTGGGACTTTGGCTTTTTGTGAGGAAAGTGCCCCGAAAACGTAAGGAGCTGAAACTGTGTTTTGAATATCGTTGTGGGCGGAGCTCCCATTTGATTACATTAAACTGTGTTTTGAATATCGTTGTGGGCGGAGCTCACATTTGATTACATTAAACTGTGTTTTGAATATCGTGGGCGGAGCTCACATTTGATTACATTACGGCAGAACGCTTGACCTCCCTACTTGAAATGTTTTCATTATCTTTAGGGATTTATAACGTCTACACAATGTGGAAAGATTTACAGTACCGTGGGTTGTGTCACATACACTGTGTCTTATTCCCTTAAAGCTGTAAGTGGTATTTTTTTGGTAAAAAAAGTTTTAAATATCTACATTCCTACAGCCATCACTGATATAGAGTGTCTGGTCAGTAACAGTCTCTCCGTTCTGCAGTAAGCACACAATAAATGTTCTGGTATCCCTTCCTACTTTATCCAATCAGGAGAGAGAACCCTAGAGTAAAATTTGTTCACTGCTCCGGCAGATTATTTTACTTTAAATTTGTTATTTTGAAACATGTTCTCTCTCCTGATTGGATAAAGTATAGGGATACCAGGAAATGTATTTCCTGTTTACTGCAGAGTGGAGGGACTGCGAGACCCAGGTTACTGACCAGACACTCTATATCAGTGACGGCTGTCGGAATGTAGAGCTATTATTTTAACAAGAAAAATACCACATACAGCACGTTTAATCACTGTGTTTTGTTCAGCCCTGTGCACTTCATCACTCATTCAGAACAGCGGTTCCATGCTGCGTCGCCATGGGGAGGAGTGGGCGTGGTTCCGCACTGCGTCGCCATGGGGAGGAGTGGGCGTGGTTCCGCACTGCGTCGCCATGGGGAGGAGTGGGCGTGGTTCCGCACTGCGTCGCCATGGGGAGGAGTGGGCGTGGTTCCGCACTGCGTCACCATGGGGAGGAGTGGGCGGGAATCTGCTCAGCGGAAATCCAAAAGCGGAAACGCATGCGGAACAAAAAGCGCACGAAAGTGGTTCATCGTGATGAAAGCTCTCGACAATCGTGGAGGGCAGAATAATTCCTTTCTCTTTTTCCGTCTTGTCTTTTATACTTCACGGTAAAAAACAAACAAAACAAAACAAAAAAAACGTTCTTTGTTATGAAGGAAACGAGCGAACCGATCCACCTCTGTGGGTTTTACCGGTGAGATACAGCACGAACCATAACAACAAATTCATCAACTTGAAGAAGTTAACATGTGACGTATTAACAGTATTAGGTCGTATCCGTGGTAACTGTGTAAAAACATAGATCTTAATGTACAGTCATCGCTGACGACACACGTGAAAATAAGAATGTTTTGTCTTTATAAGCTAAAGAAAAAAACATGACGCTGTTTATGAGCCAACGAGGACGTCGATTTATTTCTCATCGAATGGTGTCGAGTGACACCCGTTTTCCTGTGTACATATATATATATATATATAACTTGTGATTGAAGGATACGTGTTAACTTGCGACACGACGTGAGATTTTATTATATGGATTGATGTTGACTCCGAGCGTGCAGCGATGCGAGTGCCATACGTGTGTCGGCTGCAGTAGGCTGTGTGTGGAGAGAGAGGACCTTTGTTTTCTGATATATATATATATATCTTTAGAGCGAGAAACGACAGGGGCAAATGAATGGCATGGAAGACGCGGAGGGAGGATGCTGTCCGTAGTTTCAATAGAATTGTCACCTTATTCGAGGGGTGCATGCGTCCGCTTACAATTGATCTGAAAACACGTTCACACTGCGAGCGTTAGGCTGTGATCACCTTGGGCGCCTTTTTCATTGTTTTAAATGGTTTTAAATGGTTTTAAATGGTTTTCGTTGCACATCTTCTCCAAACTACGCGCCTCATGTTTTTGAAGCAAAGTTTTTTTCGGGGCGCTATCGGTTGAAAACGTTTAAACTTTAGCTGCGGAGCGCACAGACGTCGACGTCACCTACTTGTCGATGGACCAATCAAATCAACCGAGGGGAGGGGTTACAAGTCTGAGGTATCTGAAGAGAAATCGACAGCTGTCGATGTTGATAGTTGATGTCGATGTTGATAGTTGATGTTGATAGTTGCCAATGTTAGCTCGATTCTCTATGTACACTGCCACGCTTCGTGTTTGAGTGCAAGAAAAAGGTGTCGAGTCTGATCACAGCCGTAGGCTACGTTCACACTACAGAAAGAAGTGTCCGAAATCAAAAAAAAATTGTGCAGTGTGAACAGCATGGAATCTGATCTTTTCTATTCTGATTTGGGCCACTTTCATAATGTGGTCCTAAATCACATACAGGTCTGATGTTTTTGTAATGCAATCTCAGGCTGAACTGAGTTCATGCAACTTTTTACGTCAATCTATAGTGACATTCATCACAATTAAATGTGGCCAATATCAGATTCCAGTGTAAACTGGTCACAATCCTGAACTGACCCACATGCGCAAATGAACAATAACTAAGATGATAATAAACATGGAGGACACTGAAGTCACAGTGAAAGCCAGATAATCCGTGAGCAGATGGTAATGGGGGCGAGGACGAGGGGAAAGAGAGACATTTCTTCTTTCAATATGCTTTCAAACACAGAGGGGTTATGAGACGTCTGAGAGATGCTTTCAGAAGTATCACCCCAAGTACTTATAGGTAAACACCTCACTGTCCCTCCACTGACCACCTCCATCACAGCTGTCTTCCAAGTTCGTATTCACAATTTGTACACCAGCGCAGAATTGACTGTCAATCTAGAGTGACGTAAAAGTTGCATGAATTCCAACCAGAATTGAAAATTACAGATTCCATGTGATTTGTGCTGTTCACTCCGTCCACTTTCGCCTCCAGTCTGAACGTAAGGTGTCAATCAAGCGAACGAAGGCGGGACAAAGCTGCTGGTGGTCAGAAAAAACTTCAAACGTCTCCCTGTTCTTCCCCCTCAGGAAAGACCAAACCAGATCCGACCCCATTCAATTCAGACACGACACGCGTTTATAAAGTGGTACATTTTTGCAAACGAGGCCCCCTATAGGTCCCGAAACTCACTTGCAACTTCAAGAACCAAATAAACGTTCAGTTTCCTTACGAGGTCTTTCTTCTCCACCAACAGCATTGATACAAATACAGATACAGATACATTTATATTTAGAATGAGATATATTTATTTATATATATACTGAGGAGGGATGTGAGAAAGACAGGACTTTAGATGGAGTAACAATGTCGCGTGTGTGTGTGTGTGCGTGTGTGTATGAGCCTACTGGGGTGAGACTATTCTGCTGCTTCATGCGTGTTCTATCACCAGCCGTCACTCTGAGCGAGATATCCGCTCAGAAGGAAACGACCATGTCTCAAAGCTGTTACTGTGTGTGATAAGATGAGGGGGGGGGGGGGGGGGGGGGTAGCTTTGACTGTGTTACTTTGTGCTATATCTCTGCCCGCCACAAGGTGGCAGGCGAGTGTTTTTAGTTTCTTAGCTGAGAAGATGCGTGTGTATTGAAGGGAGGGTGGACTGCTTGTAGGTTGGCATTTGTGAGTCTTGTTGTTTTGTGTCTGGTCATTGCTTTCTGTATTTCCAGTGTGTGGGGAGGGGGGGGGGGGGGGGGGGGGGTGTTGGGTACTTAGATGATGCATTTATTTATTTTGACTTCAGGCTGTGTTCACACTCCAGGCCTTAGTGCTCAATTCTGATTTATGGCTCAGATCGGATGTTTTTAGTTCAGCTGTTCACATTATTATTATTATTTATTTTAATGTGGCTAATATCAGATTCCAGTGTGAACCGGTCACGCCCCTGAACTGACCCGTATGCGCAAAATGAACAATAAAGAAGATGGATGTAAAATGTATTGTCGAAAATTTCTAATCTAGAGTGACGTAAAAGTCTTATGAAAGTTGTACGACTGTTCAGAGTGAGGTCGCATTGCAAAAGATGATCTGTATCATATCAGAAAGTGTCCCAAATCAGAATTGAAAAGATCAGATTCTTCTTGATTTAAGTCGTGAAATAATTCGATCTGAGTCACATAATTATGAGCAAAGAAATCAGATTTGGGCCACTGTCACCTGCAGTGTTAGCGCAGCCTTAACTTAATGACATGTCTCACATAGATCCCACAACCCGTTTTTTTCCCCCAGACTTGTATTACTATTCATCAGCCAAAAGGCCAACAAGTTAGGTTCTATGAATGATGGGAGTTCCATCTTATGAGAAAGTTACACATTTCACATCAGCAGATACACAGGAGCGTTCCTGGCTGTTCCTAGATCAGTGCTGGGCCCTGGCTCTTAACGATGTGAGCCACACACACACTCAACATCTCATTATGACAAGGAGAGGCGGTTTCCGAGGCAACAGGGAGAAATACGCTCACCAAATTTAGTGTACGTGTCGAGCAAAACCCTTGAAATACTTTTACTTAAATATGAGTACTGTACTCTTATCGTGGCATATCCATGTCTCTCTCCAGTCTTTAGATGCCTTTTCATGTGTGCCTGTTTAGCCTGTATTATGTACAGGGTTGGGAAGTAACCGATTACATGTAAAAAGGACTACAGTAATCCGATTGCAAAAACGTATACATACTTAAAAAAAGAAAACGCGTTGAATTGGATTTCAAGAAAGTAATCGAAAGTAATCATATTACATTACTGAGCTGGTGTAATCTAATGGATAACATTACTGATTACTATTTTAAGCAGGTAATCAGATTACATTTTGAAAGTCGCACTTCCCAGCCCTGCTCTGTGTTGTTATGGAGGTACAGTGAGTGGATCCTGAATGTATCGTCGCTCAGCTGCTCTCAGCCGCCCGCTGTTTAATTGCCATGGTGTACAAACGATGTCTCTTCTGGTTCATAATGTATACTGTATATACCTTTTACACGAGACGATGAACCTCATTCTCAATGAAGACATGTAATATTTGTGACTGTGTGACTTTTCTTTTTTTTCGTATGTTTCTGTTTGTGTACTTACTGAAAGCGAAAGTGTGTGTGTGTGTGTGTGTGTGTGTGTGTGTGTGTGTGTGTGTGTGTGTGTGTGTGTGTGTGTGTGTGTGTGCACTTTCGATATGTGCACAGACAGACAGAGAATATGTGTGTGTGTGTGCGTGCACGTATGTGTGTCTAATAACCTTTCATGAAGATCGAATATTTAATGTGAAAAATATCTATAATCCAACATCCAGACTTGTGTTCTACTCGTTATGGAACAGTAACATGCTGTACAGTGTAACATGCTATACAGTGTGTTGTGTGTAACATGCTATACAGTGTGTTGTGTGTAACATGCTATACAGTGTGTTGTGTGTAACATGCTATACAGTGTGTTGTGTGTAACATGCTATACAGTGGGTTGTGTGTAACATGCTATACAGTGTGTTGTGTGTAACATGCTATACAGTGTGTTGTGTGTAACATGCTATACAGTGTGTTGTGTGTAACATGCTATACAGTGTGTTGTGTGTAACATGCTATACAGTGTGTTGTGTGTAACATGCTATACAGTGTGTGTTGTGTGTAACATGCTATACAGTGTGTTGTGTGTAACATGCTATACAGTGGGTTGTGTGTAACATGCTATACAGTGTGTGTTGTGTGTAACATGCTATACAGTGGGTTGTGTGTAACATGCTATACAGTGTGTGTTGTGTGTAACATGCTATACAGTGTGTTGTGTGTAACATGCTATACAGTGTGTTGTGTGTATCATGCTGTACAGTGGGTTGGTGTTTGTTCAAACTGATCATGTGTAAACTGGACTGCAAAATAAATCCATTTGTGGTGAGTTGTACATTCCCTGGGACTCTTGTTTCATTCCACACGGTTGTCCATCACAAAGACATATAAACGTTGTCCGGGGGGGTTATTTTTGGAGGTTTTACGTGAACAGATTTAAAGGTGCTATAGATACGATTCTAGATGTGGCACTAGAGCACCAACATGTATCCAATCGGGTGCATTCCATGTGGGGGAACTGGGAAGTAGCTGGGGATACATGTCATTTATCCAATCGGGTGCATTCCATGTGGGGGAACTGGGAAGTAGCTGGGGATACATGTCATTTATCCAATCGGGTGCATTCCATGTGGGGGAAGTGGGAAGTAGGGAGCGGATACATTCCTGCAACATGTGTAAACAATGTAAACAACAACATACATTTTGGACCCGCACATTTTTCAAAACGTTTTGAATTTTACATTCATTAATGAATAATTTCTAGGGGGGAGAACAATACTTTTATTCTGCACCTTTCTGTATTCTTAAATTTGTTTTATGATTACTCCACGTATAAATGTTTCTATAGCACCTTTAAAGGATAACTCCACTATTTTGGGAAATTAGCTTATTTAACATCTTCCCTGGAGTTAGACAAGAAGATGCATACCTTTTTTGTCTCTGTGCGTGCATTTTAGCTTTGGGAATAGATGCTCCGTTAGCATAGCTTAGCTTCATCACTGGAAGTGAGGCAGGACAGTAGCCTTACAGTGCCTTACAGTGTATTGCAAGGTCTGACATTGACCAAACTTGATATGCATGACCTTGGTGGGCTCTAGGTCAACTCCTGAAAAGGTGGTCAATGTCAGACTTTGCAATCAAAAGTTAGGGGGCTAATAACCCTTGCCATAATTTCAGTGCGCCCCTAACTTTTGATTGCAAGGTCTGACATTGACCCCCTTTTCAGGAGTTGACCTAGAGCCCACCAAGGTCATGCATATCAAATTTGGTCAATGTCAGACCTTGCAATACACTGTAAGGCACTGTAAGGCTACTGTCCTGCCTCACTTCCAGTGATGAAGCTAAGCTATGCTAACGGAGCATCTATTCCCAAAGCTAAAATGCACGCACAGAGACAAAAAAGGTATGCATCTTCTTGTCTAACTCCAGGAAAGATGTTAAATAAGCTAATTTCCCAAAATAGTGGAGTTATCCTTTAAGCTACTAGGCAACAGTGTCATACTCAGCCCACATTACATTGCCTGGTCTTGCGAAAGCTTTGACAGCATAATAGAGTGTGTAGCGCTCTTCCAATAAAATGTATCGGAACCAGAGAGTGTTGAGAGTGTTGATACCACCCCCCAGGGGGCGCTCAGAGAGTGTTGGTACCACCCCCCAGGGGGCGCTCAGAGAGTGTTGATACCACCCCCCAGGGGGCAATGAGATGCTCAAAGGGGGTGCTAGTTTAATTTATTATTTATCATTGTTTTAATATCAGGACAACAACTTGACTGGAACCAGGGAGGAGCCTACATGCAGTGAAGCACAATCAAAATCCTACTTCAGAAACGGGGGAAATTAGGGCGGCTGGGTGGCGCAGCGGACTAAGCGCTCGTCACCAACGCGAGAGACACTGGTATCGAATCCGGCTGTCAGCGTTGCCTCCGGCTTGGCCGGCCGTCATACTGGCTCAATTGGCAGAGTCAGCGGGAGGGAAGCCGGTGGGGTGGTATTCTGGTCGTTGTAAACAGCGACTCCTACAGGTCGGTCAGGGCGCCTGCACAGCGAGGGAGGGAGATGGTGAGGGTAGTGTGACCTCCCACACGTTACACCTCACCAATGAGAGTCCGCGCTGGCAGGTGAAAAGATGCTGCTGGCTGTCTCCTATGTCTCGGAGGAAGCGTCTGATAGACTTCAGGGCTCCCTAGACCGACCAGTGGGGGGCACATGCGAGCAACGACCAGGAAAACAGGAGGAGAAAAAGTGGATACAAAAAATTTAAACGGGGAAAATGTTACTTCTTACCAAAGAAAAGGTTTACATTTTGTAATGTTTCATTTATACGCACTTGGAAGTAAAAATCCCCCAAAAAAAAGAAGACGATTTTATTAGACCCTATCCATTGTTACCCTATCATATCCGTCATTTGACACACAACCCTGACAGGCTTAATTGACGCAACAAACCGAGCCAAATAGAAACATTAATGGCTGTCAATTTCATAGATACCAAAGACAAACAGAAAATAATAATTGAGAGCTGGAAATATTATCATTGGGTGTAGTGGGTTGAGGGGGGCGTTATGGAACATGGACGTCAGATAGGGGGCGTTATGGAACATGGATGTCAGATAGGGGGCGTTATGGAACATGGATGTCAGATAGGGGGCGTTATGGAACATGGATGTCAGATAGGGAGGCATTATGGAACATGGATGTCAGATAGGGGGCGTTATGGAACATGGATGTCAGATAGGGGGCATTATGGAACATGGACTTCAGATAGGGGGCATTATGGAACATGGACTTCAGATAGGGGGCATTATGGAACATGGACTTCAGATAGGGGGCATTATGGAACATGGACTTCAGATAGGGGGCATTATGGAACATGGACGTCAGATAGGAGGACATTATGGAACATGGACTTCAGATAGGGGGCATTATGGAACATGGACGTCAGATAGGGGGCATTATGGAACATGGACGTCAGATAGGGGGCATTATGGAACATGGACGTCAGATAGGGGGCATTATGGAACATGGACGTCAGATAGGAGGGCATTATGGAACATGGACGTCAGATAGGGGGGCATTATGGAACATGGACATCAGATAGGGGGCATTATGGAACATGGACATCAGATAGGGGGCGTTATGGAACATGGACATCAGATAGGAGGCATTATGGAACATGGACGTCAGATAGGGGGCATTATGGAACATGGACGTCAGATAGGGGGGCGTTATGGAACATGGACGTCAGACACGGGGATGTTATGGAAGATGAACGTCAGATAGGGGGGCATTATGGAACATGGACGTCAGATAGGGGGATGCTATGGAACATGGACGTCAGATAGGGGGAGGGGGGGGGGGGCATTATGGAACATAGACGTCAGATAGGGGGGCATTATGGAACATGAACGTCAGATAGGGTGCATGCAGTGAGTTTGCATGTTCTCCCCGTGCTCGCAAGGGTTTCCCCCCCCGATAAGATAAACCCAATGGAAAAACATGCACAACAACAAGATCGCTAACGCTGTGGCGTCCTTGACGAAGACGGACAGGAGCACTTGGATTGGTCCCCTGGCGCGGCTCACGTGGCGCCTGTCTGCTCCCGGCTGCCCTTGGGGGGGAAGGACGACGGGATGGGTTAATCGCAGATACGCATTGTATGCATGGTTCGCATGTGTGCCAAATGGTGACCTCGGAGCAGGTCCTAAATTATTATTATTATTATATTATTATTATTATGGAACATGGACATCAGATAGGGGGGCATTATGGAACATGGATGTCAGATAGGGGGGCATTATGGAACATGGACGTCAGATAGGGGGGCATTATGGAACATGGACATCAGATAGGGGGGCATTATGGAACATGGACATCAGATAGGGGGGCGTTGACCCAAAACAGGTTGAGAAACACTGGTCTAGAAGTAGACTGTGTGGACAGAGCATTCCGCGGCACTTTGACTTCCTGTAGTCCAGGCTCTTTGATTCACCAGTCCCCTTTCATCAGCACACATGCTGACTCAGCCATGTTGTCCGCTGTAAGAACGCTGTTCTCAGAGAGCTGCACTGGCTCCCCATCAACGCATGAATCCACTTCAAGGTTCTTGACCTGGCACACCATGCAGCGAGGGGAACGGCTCCCTCCTACCTCCGGTCAATGGTCTCTAACTACACACCCTCAAGACCCCTCCGCTCTACATCCTCTGGCTGCCTCAGCCGAGCTCCGGGAGGGTCATCAAAGAGAAGCTGGCTATTCTCGGTCCTCGCTCCACAATGGTGAAACGACCTTCCAATCACCATATATCGCCATTGTACAAGAATATACAATGGCGGCGAAAGGATTCCACCATAACGTGTACCAACGTAGGATAGTGAGGTATAGACATCAGTATGCATAAATCTCCCTCACCATACCAGCTGTGATAGGTAAACACTGATAGGTGAACACTGTGGGCCCGACAAGTGTGAATATCTAGGCAATTTGTAAGCAACACCTTAAAAGGGCATGTCAAAAAATAAACAATGAAGATTTATTTTGCACATAATCTCACACAAATTCAAAACAGTTTTGCGAGCAAGTGATAAGGTAGCAGTCCCTTATGAGACAAGGTATTGCTATTTTGTCATTTACATCATTCCACAGAGCTGTACTTAACACAACACAAGGGGTTGATGTCCCCGAAGACATCACTGGAGGCCATATTCAAACTTGTTTACTCTTTTTTTTTTTTGATTTGAAATCTTTATTTCGAACATGCAAATGAATACAAACAAACAAATAACTAAACAAAAGCAAAACACAACTCAATCTACATGTTCGAAAAGGAGTAGGAAGAAGTATACACTTATTTAATCCTACCGCTTTTCGACTACTCAAATGAGTGTACTATTTTAAAACATAAAAAAATAAAAACAATATATATATATATATATATATATATATATATATATATATATATATATGTAAAACATGAAATAAATAAAATAAAAATGTAATAAAATAAAAATGTAAACACCAGTGAATATCAAGTCCCTTCCTCATCCCTGTACCTCGTGAACATCATTTCCTTATACATCAGTTTGAATTGTCTGATGTTTCGACATTGCTTTAGCACCACATTTAGACTGTTCCACAGTTTCACTCCACATATTGAGATGCAGTGTCTTCTCATGGTAGTGCGTACATTTAGAACTTTTAAATTGAGTTCTCCCCTAAGATTATAACCCCCCTCCCTATCAAAGAACAGTTCTTGAATGTTTCCTGGAAGTACATGACCTTTTGCTTTATACATTAATTGTGCCGTTTTAAATTCCACAAGATCATTTAACTTTAATGTTTTTGACTTTAAAAATAATATGTTTGTGTGATCACGATAACCTGCAATGTGAACTATCTGTATGGCCCTTTTTTGGAGTATAAAAAGTGGTTGTAGTGTAGAATTATAATGGTTTCCCCAGACAGCACAGTAATTTAAATATGGTAAAACTAGTGAAGAGTAGAGAATGTAGTGATTTTCTATCCAGAATGTGCGACTGAAATGCTTCTTGACAGTTTAGATTTTCAATAACTTGTCAAACTATAATGAATGTGTGTGAGATTATGTGCATAAGAAATCAGTTTTATGAATGACTTACTTTGTCAATTGGAATCCATTGCTATACAGCTCCCAGCCACACCAGTGCCAAAAGATCAAAGATACTGAATATAATCATATGAGAACAGCTGGTCCGGTCGTTTACACCTGTCTCTGAGGGCAAGAGTGAGGTTTTTCTCAGACCTTATGCTTTATATGCTTATGATAATTATTTTCAGATATTTCACACTTGAAAGGACACTTCTTAGTCTTATATAAAATAAAAAATAAATGATTGAATAACAACATACTGGCTGGTGGCCAGGAGTAGGTCACAATGACACAATGAGACCTTCTGTTGGCAGGGTTGTATACATTCCGGCAAGTGGCCTCCTTGTGACATATAGTTACATCTCAAACGTTTGAAGGGATCACGTTACATTTATCTCAATTCAAAATAACTGTTTTATTCCTTGCATATGTCCTTCCACATGTTGTGTGCTGAAGGTGACGTCATGATTTATGACGTGGGACAAATCGTGGTACACCTGGCGACTCTCGAGTTCCCAAGTCGTACTTGTACAACGTTGACTTGAGAGAGAACGTTTTGTAGCTATAAGGAAGAGGATGCATTCCAAGTTGTGCCAGTTCCTCTCAGCAGCAGAACAAACGGCAGCAGAACAAACGGCAGCAGAACTCGAGAACTAATGGCAGAAGAACTAATGGCAGCGGAACTAACGGTAACAGAACTAACGGCAGCAGAACTAACGGCAGCAGAACTAACGGCAGCAGAACTCCAGAACTACTAGAAATGTCAATGAGCGTCTGACTGCCACCTAAACTGCACGGACTACAACGCATAACGAATGATGTATATCACGCCAGTTAGGGTACCTTATGAGTTGGATTGAAGAGGGTGCTTGGTTCTCAGGTAACATTATACATTTTATTTCATACTATATATTTGTATATACAATCAAAACTCTTCATACTTGTTCATACTTCACAACTTCACATACTACATTGTTATTTTTATTCTAATTAGTGTATATACTTGACCACATTTTTCTTAATTTTTTTCATTTCAACCTTTATTTAAAATCGTAAGCCTCTGAGGTTTCCGTCATTTACAGAAACGACGCTTGTACAAAATGTAAACAGTACATAATACAAACAATATTCACAGAAATTTAAACACCAGAGTAAAAATAAAAAACATTTGAAATAATTTAAAAAGATCAGCTAAAACAGTTACAGGTAGTCACACAATGGTCTGAAATCATACGTTTAAACATTCCAAGGGAAGAGAGAACCTCATTTCAGAGAGCGTTGAAGGACATTCCATGAGTTAGAGGCATCAAAGGAAAAGGCTGACTTCCCTGGATCAGAACAAACTTGAGGAACCCTAAGAACCATCCAGTCATTCGATCGAGTTGAATAGGTTCCAATATTCAAATCTAACAGTGAAAAGATATAAACAGGTTGTTTACCAATAAGGGCTTTAAAAATAAATAAATACCAGTGTTTGTTGCGCCTTTCTGTAAGAGAAGGCCAACCCACCCTATAATACAGGACACAATGGTGAGTATCATATCTGTCACCAGTAATACATCTAAGAGCTGAGTGATACGCAGAATCCAGAGTTTTAAGAGTTGATGCCGCAGCATGCCTATAAATTACATCACCACCATAGTCCAAAACTGATAAGAAGACAATAATTCTTTTTTTACTAAATAGAGGAAAATTGGATCTGTTTCTGTACAGGAAACAAATGTTCTGTCGCAGTTTAGAGGCAAGATTGTCCACATGGAACTTAAATGTAACATCATCAAAGTTAATATTCCTGGCTCTTGAAAACAATATACACTTTGTCTTACTAGCATTAAGAACCAATTTAAGACTAGCAAGGGCATCCTGTGTAGAGCATAAAAGGAAAGTTGGAATTTCTTAATGGCCAACTGTACAGACTCTGCAATACATTACACAATTGTGTCATTGTAGCCGGTACAACGCTGTACCTGCCAAACACTTGGACCATGCCTTGAGTGGGAGTCGAACCCCGAGCGTCCGCACCGGGGCCAGCAACACAGACCGCTGTGCCAAGAAAGGATATCCTCCCTAAGCGCTCAGTCTGGATGCCTCAGGGGAGTGAGTTTTACTTCTATGTACCGTAGTCACACTATCGCGGTACATATCCGTTACATCATCACCATACTAATGGGCATTACATCCATACAAAGAAGAAACAATATCATTATTATAAATTGTAAAAAGGACAGGACCCAAAACTGAACCTTGTGGCACACCTTTAGTCATGGCCAAGAATTCAGATTGGGCTTGACCTAACTTCACACACTGCCGCCTAGAAGATAGATAATCCTGAAACCAGACACAGGCATTATCATCCAACCCAACATTGTGCACAATTGTACAGCCCTGGCCTATTTTATTTTATAATTATATTATATTCTATAGTGCTTCTATTTTAATTTAGTTTATATTCCATTTTATCGTATTCTAGCTTTTTATTTTATTCTACCGTAATTGTCTGTCCGTTAATGTTGCACCAAAAACCATAAAATAAAATTCCTTGAATGTGTAAACTACTTGGCAATAAAGAGCTTTCTGATTCGGATTGTGATTCTGACATTGATTCGGGCTATGCAATATCTATTTGTGCTGTCATACTGAGTAAAAGTGGTGCATAATTGTTTCAGTCGCCATCATGTCTCTGCAATTAGTGTATTGCAACTCAAAGAGTGTTGAGCCTTGTGTTAAATCACTTTATTCCACTTGATAATTTATTGTCACTGTGAATATGGTTAGTAGTTAGTTAGTTAGTCGGCAGGGTGCATTGCCAGCAGCCGGAGAACTAACGGCAGCAGAACTCGAGAACTGGGGGCGCCCGAGTGGCGCACCGCATACAGCACTACGGTGCAACATGGCCGACCCCGGTTCGACTCGCAGTGGTGGCCTAATGGTTAGAGAAGCAGGTTTGTGAGCGGAAGGTCGCTGGTTCGATCCCCAGGACCGGCAGGAAAAAATCTGGGCTGGGGAAGTGAATTAATAACTCTCTCCTATCCCCTTAACACCAACCGCTGAAGTGTCCTTGAGCAAGGCACTTAACCCCCAACTGCTCCAGTGGAGTTGCTCAGTGGCCAACGGTGGCAGACTGTGGTTGTACTGGGCAGCAGCTTCCAGGTGTGAATGGAACTGTGTGAATGTGAAGCAGGGCGTTCCTGAAAAAGAGCATCCACTCAGCGAACCTACCCTGGGTAAATAAAGGTTAATTAAAAAAAAAAAAAAATGCACCTGTGTATACTGTATACTTACTCATAGTATATATTTAGATTCTAGTGTTTATTGTAACCATATTTATTGTATCTATAATATATAAGTGATGGGGCATACAGACCCTCATCTGCACCTTTGACTACACAGCCTACTTGCTCAGATATATATTGTATAGATGTATATTCAGAGTTATTTAAACTTTTCTACTGTACTATAATTTTACCTCGACATATCTGGCATTCTCTTTGTACCTTTGACGCAGTGTTCAATTCACTACCGACCACCAGGGGTCGCTAGATAGCTCCTTAACCCTCCTCTCTGCACCACGCAGAAGCAGAAGAAGGGGGTTATTATCACAACCAACGGCGGTCTAAAATATTAACAGATGACGAAGAAACCAACTTATGAATATTGACCCCGACCACACTTCAAAGACGCCGCATCAAAGGCGAGGAATCCTCTCCATCTGACGTCTGCTGTCAGATGACAAATGTATGGCAGCTTGAGATACGCAAGCGCGCACACACACACACACACACACACACACACACACACATAAATGGTCTGAAATTCAGGTCCCTCCCGGGTCTTATATATACTGTAATTTCCAACTCTGACCGTCACAAGTCATTCCATCGACTGTGAATCTGGGCTGTTTCATCTTGCTGCCTCTAGCATCACGGCAGACACCCTGGCGCCCAGACCCGTACGACACCGGCATCGGTGGATTCCCACTACCCACAATTCAATCAGCTCTGCTAAGGAGCGTAACCGGTTCTCCTGGGATCTTATCTTCCCACTCCAGTCAAGATCGAGTGTGTTGTGAACGCTCAATATATCAAAACGTGGCACTTTACAGTGAACATGCGGCCTATTTGTATTAAAAACAATAGATTATTTTTTTTATTTAAATGTCTGGAAGAGCTCAAAAATATAAATGTCAAATGATATTCTTGTTGCCTTTTTTGAGTTGATATGAATGTTAGTGATTGTGTTAAATGGCCGTATGATATCGTCTCATATCGATCACAGGCACCTGAATCTAATCGTATCCTATCGTATCGTGGCAGATTTTGTGATATCGGCAAATATCCTATCGCTCCGGCTGCGAGATGTGATCCGTACGTCTTCGCAAATGTCGACGCAACGTTCCCTGGACAGTCCACCGATGTTATTCTGTTTTCTCGGTTCAAAGAGAGACACTGTGGTTATAGCGTTGCGATTTCTCCATCAGCAGTGGGTTCTGATCTGCCTGGGGATGTAGTCAGGGTTGTCCTCTGACCACGACGTTCTCACAGCGTTCCTGTCCTGATGATGTTACGATTGAACAGAGGAGATGCTGCGATTTGAATCAGCAGTGTGTGTGTGCGTGCGTGCATGCGTGTGTGTGTGTGTGTGTGTGTGTGTGTGTGTGTGTGTGTGTGTGTGTGCGTGTGTGTGTGTGTGTGTGTGTGTGTGTGTGTGAAACCATCCTTAGATGGCCTGGCATCTGACACTGTTCTTATGGGTTGATGTTCTCACGGCGACCTTCCTCTCCAACGTTTCCGGGACCCCGTTCAGAAGGTTAGACGGAGGAGATGGTCCCGGAGGAAGAAGGCCCCTGGGCTCCTCCTCCTCCTCGACGGTTCAGCACCATGATCTGGGTGACAGTGACGCGTCGCTTGACGGGTGAGAGGTGGTTCTGGGTGTGACACCTCCACAGCCACCTCCTCATCTCTGTCTGGACCTGGTCACACACACACACACACACACGCACACGCACACACACACACACACACACACATTAGGGACAGGTAACAAGGGCATCAGGGCATCATCAATCAAACTGTACTGATTAAATCCTGCAACCCACTACTGTTCACTACTACTACTGTTATCACTATTGTCATTATTACTTGCCCTTTGTTCTATGTTATATTATTCTATTATCTATGTACTTACCCTACATAATAATAATAATAATAATAATGACTTGGATTTATATAGCGCTCTTCATGACACCCAGAGCGCTTCACAGAGTCCATTATTCGTTCATACACAGTCATACCGGTGGTGGTAAGCTACAATTGCAGCCAGAGCTGCCCTGAGGCAGACTCACGGAAGCGTGGCGAATAATCAACGCCTACGGCCCCTCCGACCACCACCAACATTCATTCACATGTATACACATTCATACGAGGCAAGTAGGTTAAGTGTCTTGCCCAAGGACACAACGGCAGTGGGATGGACATGGGCTTGAGCGGGATTTGAACCACCAACCCTTCGATCATTGGACGTAGTGAGTATTGGTTAAAGGAACACGCCAAGAAGATAGATATAAATTTCCTCTCTGTGCGTTCAGTAGAAAGCTGTCTGTGTGCAAGCTAGCTGTGGTCCGTATCCATTCATTTGTGCCAAGCTAGGCTAGCTTGTGGCCAGATAGCTCTCTACATACTGTGATGCGCAGAGAGGAAATCAGTATCTATCTTCTTGTCTGACTCTGGAGACAAGCACATTTCCCATAATGTTGGTGTTGGAACCATTCTGTTGTGTTCCTAGTTTATCTATTATTTATTTACATTTGTTTTTTGTACCTCTAGTCATCTACCCCACCTAGCATCCAGAGTTTGGCAGTGCACATTGAGGGTGGGGGGCGGGGCCTTTTAGGTCTCAGGTGGCTTAATGAGCAGGGAGAGAAGGCCTATAGGCATCAAAATGTTTGGTGAAGGTGCCAGTTTAGAAATTTTTCTTTTAAACCACATCATTGTGAGAATTCTGTTTGTTTTTGTATTGGAATCTTTATGTTTTCTTTAGATTCTTCAGATTCATTTAATTCATTATACCCTGGATCTCGTTTTGGATTTCTTTGGCTGTGTGTGTTGAAGACAGACCTGGTTTACCAACAAGAAGCCAGTACAGTTGGCGTGTTCCTTCAAGAGGACAGCAGAGGTTTCTTTGAGGTATTACAACCATAGTATGGACCTGACGCTTTACCTGGACATGCTGCACCGTACAAAACTGTCAGTACAAAGCGTGCGCATAGTACCCACCTCTGCATTCATAAAGCAGTACAGCAGAGCCACCACAAAGCCCTGGAACACAAGAGATTCACAGTTGATTCACTTTACCTTGGTGACGTCTCCACAGTTTCATTCATAACCTCCAGCGTTACAAGAAATATTTAGTCTAGGTTCAATAATTTAATTTAATTTAATTTCAAACCTTTATGTAAACTTGTTACCGTCATTTACAGCGACGAACAGTTTACAAAACAAGACACAGTTGAGAAAGGTTGAGTATTGGTTAAAGGAACATGCCAAGAAGATAGATATCACAGTCGGAGGACATTCCAGGTGTTGGAAGCATCAAAGGAAAAAGCAGTTTCTCCTATCAGTAGCCAGTGTATTGGGTACCGGTATACAGTACGACCTGTTCACAAAACAAATGTATCCTGAGACACTGAGTGATTTTCCGCATAAAGCAGGTAGACAGGCGTTGATCAATTTGGTTAATGTTTGATTTATATTGGGGGGGGGGGGGGGGTTAAGTGACTTTGATTTCATCAGGAATCAGGAGGCTCCAATGTCTCAGAGACAGACGAGGATCCTGGGTTTTTCACCACCATGTCCAACACTCCAGATTCTACTGAGACTGAACTTGAGAACTATGTCTGACCATTAAGTGTGTCTGACTCACAGACTACAATGTATGGCGTATATCATGCCAGTTAGGGTACATTTTGTATACTGTTTACTTTTACTCTTACTCATAGTATATATTCAGATTCAAATTATTTGTTGCCTATATTTATTGTAACATAATATAACCGATAGGGCATACAGACCCTCATCTGCACCTTTGTTTACACTGTTTATAAAAATATATATATTACATTCAGAGTTAATTATATTGTTTACACTGTTCATTCTTTTCATATTTTTATATTCATATCTAATGTTATTCGCTATATTTATGTCTTTCTACTATATACCCTGCCCATACCTGTACCTCACCTCCCCCATGATGCTATGATGCCAGGATTTCCCCAATGGTATCAATAAAGGAATATCTTATTTTATCTTATCTTATTAAAGGAACACGCCAACATTATGGGAAATGCACTTACAGTCTTCTCCCGAGTCTGACACGAAGATAAATACCAATTTCCTCTCTGTGGCATTCAGTAGAAAGCTACAGTATCCAGCTGTAAGCTAGCCTAGCTGAGCACAAATTAATGGAAGTGGATACAGATCAGCTAGGCTAGCATATCCCTCTGGGAGAGGTGTATTTGGCGGCTAGCATGTCCGTATCCGCGTCCATTCATTTGTGCTAAGCTAGGCTAGCACGTGGCCGGATAGCTTCTTACTGAACATCACAGAGAGGAAATCGGTATCTATCTTCTTGACTGATTCCCATAATGTTGGCGTGTTCATTTAACAAGAAGAGACCACCCAGCCAGTGGCAGTTGTGGAATAATATATTGTGAGGAGCCCCTAACATAAAGCCCCTATCATAAAGACATCCCCCTCCATTCTCCTTTGTCCCATATCCTGTATCCCCCCTCCCCCTTCACACTATAAAGTCCCCCTCCTCACAAGATTCAGTCTTCTCTACCTGGGCAATTTCAGCTGATCACCTGGGCGAGAGCCACTCAGCCATGTATCTACTTATCTTGTATATATTTCTATCTGTCTGGCTAATAAACCTAACTGGATATCGGTTGACTGAGCACGTTCTTCATGATATCCACGATATCCTACACAGTCGTATAGCAAAAAAAAAAAAAGGCTATGGTGTGAGAAGTCAAAGAAGAAAGACAAGAATTTGGCAAGATAATGAACTGCACAGGACCAGAGCGTATCAGAACTTGTCCAATCACAGCAGACGTCCACCACGCACCACATGGGTTTACCTGATAGATTGACCACATTGTGACCATTATTCCTATACATGCATTCCAAGGCACGTTCCAATACAGTTCCAGACTGGTAATTTCCAACCTGTTTAGGACTGAAAGATGAGATTGTATATCTCTCTCTCTCTTTCTTTCTTTGATTAGTCTCTCTACCTGAAAGGAGCCCAGGCCCAGCTCGATGGAGAGTCTGGCTGCCACCCCTGTGTTCTCGGGCAGGAAGGCGAACACAGTGTAGTGCATTCCAAACAGAGGGATCAGAAACAGGGTGGATTTAGCCAACCTCCTGGGAGAGAGAGAGGGAGAGAGAGAGAGAGAGAGAGAGAGGGGGGAGATATATATATATATATATATATATATATATATATATATATATATATATATATATATATATATATATATATAGAGAGAGAGAGAGAGAGAGAGAGAGAGAGAGAGAGAGAGAGAGAGAGAGAGAGAGAGAGAGAGAGAGAGAGAGAGAGATGGGGGGGTGGAGAGAGAGAAAGAAGGGAGAGAGAGAGAGAGAGAGAGAGGGGGGGAGGAATAAAAGAAGGAATGAAAAGATAGAAAGATAAATAGACAGGGCATACGATGGAGAGTTATAATAACATCAATAACAACAGTGTGACCCGTTTGCTCGCAGACTGAGCCTCTCTAGTCAAACTGAAATGAAAGCTCAGTATGTCATCAACAACACACCGTCTCCCCCCTGTCCTCTGCTCCCCCCTGTCCTCTGCTCCCCCTGTCCTCTGCTCCGCCCTGTCCTCTGCTCCCCCTGTCCTCTGCTCCCCCTGTCCTCTGCTCCCCCTGTCCTCTGCTCCCCCTGTCCTCTACTCCCCCCTGTCCTCTGCTCCCCCTGTCCTCTACTCCCCCCTGTCCTCTGCTCCCCCTGTCCTCTGCTCCCCCTGTCCTCTGCTCCCCCTGTCCTCTGCTCCCCCCTGTCCTCTGCTCCCCCCTGTCCTCTGCTCCCCCCTGTCCTCTGCTCCCCCTGTCCTCTGCTCCCCCTGTCCTCTGCTCCCCCTGTCCTCTGCTCCCCCTGTCCTCTGCTCCCCCCTGTCCTCTGCTCCCCCTGTCCTCTGCTCCCCCTGTCCTCTGCTCCCCCTGTCCTCTGCTCCCCCCTGTCCTCTGCTCCCCCTGTCCTCTGCTCCCCCCTGTCCTCTGCTCCCCCTGTCCTCTGCTCCCCCCTGTCCTCTGCTCCCCCTGTCCTCTGCTCCCCCTGTCCTCTACTCCCCCTGTCCTCTACTCCCCCTGTCCTCTGCTCCGCCCTGTCCTCTGCTCCCCCTGTCCTCTGCTCCGCCCTGTCCTCTGCTCCCCCCTGTCCTCTGCTCCCCCTGTCCTCTGCTCCCCCTGTCCTCTGCTCCCCCTGTCCTCTGCTCCCCCCTGTCCTCTGCTCCCCCTGTCCTCTGCTCCCCCTGTCCTCTGCTCCCCCTGTCCTCTGCTCCCCCCTGTCCTCTGCTCCCCCCTGTCCTCTGCTCCCCCTGTCCTCTGCTCCCCCTGTCCTCTGCTCCCCCTGTCCTCTGCTCCCCCTGTCCTCTGCTCCCCCATGTCCTCTACTCCCCCTGTCCTCTGCTCCCCCTGTCCTCTGCTCCGCCCTGTCCTCTGCTCCCCCCTGTCCTCTGCTCCCCCCTGTCCTCTGCTCCCCCTGTCCTCTGCTCCGCCCTGTCCTCTGCTCCCCCTGTCCTCTGCTCCGCCCTGTCCTCTGCTCCCCCTGTCCTCTGCTCCCCCTGTCCTCTGCTCCGCCCTGTCCTCTGCTCCCCTGTCCACCAGTGATGCCACAGATTACTTGTAAAAATCATCTGATTACTGATTACTCCTTTAAAAAGTAATCTAGTTACTTTACTGATTACTTGATTATCAAAGTAACTTAGTTACTTTGAAAGTAACTAGGTTACGAAGTCGTCGTCGTCCCCCCTGCTGCTGCCACAACATAAGAATGACAACAGTTTTTTTTCTCTCTCTCTCTCTACCAAATCCATTCTGAGACAACGGACTCAGTGCGTACTCCGCAAGTTGCGCGTAACATGAATCTCTCTCTCTCTCTCACTCTCACTCTCTCTCTCAAGTAGCCAAATTACACTATAAAACGAACTGGATAGTTGATTTAACTTCATGCTGAAGCCATTCTAAAATCAGCTATAAACGTAAACATGTGTGTGTGTGCCTGTGTGCGTGCGTGTGCGAGCGCACGTCCCATCTCCGGTCTAGCTGACTGTACCCCTGGCTCTCTTATCATCAGCATTATGAGATAGTAACTAAATAGTAACGCACAGCCACTTGGAAAAGTAACTGTAATCAGATTACTGGCTTGTAAAAAGTAAGTAAATTAGATTACTATTTACTGAAAAAGTAATCAGATTAGAGTAACTAGTTACTTAGTAACTAGTTACTGGCATCACTGCTGTCCACTGCTCCCCCTGTCCACTGCTACCACCGACCCTGACGCCACACAGAACACTCTCGGCTATAGGCTCAAGAATTTCAACGTCCGTCTAATTGAGTCCTCGCTCTGTGCCATAACTTCGCCCCTGGAGATGGTAGGTGAGGCGGGCCAGGAATCGGCGTGATGTGTTTGCATTCGCGGAACTATTTAATTTAATTTAATTTCAAACCTTTATTTCAACTTGTAAGACAGGTTTCCCTAATTTACAGCGACAACGAGCTTACAAAACAATACACAGTTTATCAGCAATTTTCATACATACAGTATATAGACACAATAAATACAAATAAACAATATAAATTAAGCTAAGACAGTTACAAGTCGACACACATCATACTTTTAAATGCAGCAAAAGAAGGAAGAACCTTCAGCTTCAGAGTCAGTTGGAGAGGGCATTCCAGGTGTTGGAAGCGTCGAAGGAAAAAGCTGTTTTTCGTAGTTCAGAGCAAACTGGAGGAACCTTAAGAACCAACCAGTAATCTGAACGTGTTGAACAGGTTCCAAGATTCCAGTTTAAGAGTTTGCATCGGAAGTCGTTGTCTGTACAAGTGCATCATGAGCCAGAGGTTTGGCCGTAAACACAGATTGAGACTCATATCCGCCCCCCATTCGTGTCACTTGGGCGCCCTTATATTGTATTGTATTGCATTGTATTGTATTGTATTGTATTGTATTGTATTGTATTATATTATTATTACTATTATTATTATATTATTATATGATTACATATATATATCCACTCGCTGGAGGTAGAAAAGGAACTGGGAATCTGAATCTTTTCATAATTTTGAATAATTGTATATCTGTCAGGATGATGGGAAGCGACGTGCTAAATCACTGAGATTTTATTATTTTAGTCCCCGAGGATTAAGATACGCACCCTGAGCACATCTTCAGAGTCACTTAGATGAATTCCTTTGTCTGTTGTCCTCATCTGTCACTGCTGAGGTTTTAACCAGGCTGTGGTCTCAGACGGGAAACATCAAAACAATCCTTCGGAATCCGAGATGAACGTGTCGCCAGAGGTGTGCGATGCCGTCACGCTGCATTGGATGAGTCTATTTTCAGTGTGGAGAAGTATTTCAAATTACAATCTAAAATGAGATCAGCAGTGTCTGAATGTAATGGCAGACTTTTATCCTGTCTGCTTTCTGGAGGAGCAGGGAGTGTCTCCGAGTCCTTTCTGGAGGAGCAGGGAGTGTCTCTGAGTCCTTTCTGGAGGAGCAGAGATGTCTCTGAGTCCTTTCTGGAGGAGCAGGGAGTGTCTCCGAGTCCTTTCTGGAGGAGCAGGGAGTGTCTCTGAGTCCTTTCTGGAGGAGCAGGGAGTGTCTCCGAGTCCTTTCTGGAGGAGCAGGGAGTGTCTCCGAGTCCTTTCTGGAGGAGCAGGGAGTGTCTCCGAGTCCTTTCTGGAGGAGCAGGGAGTGTCTCCGAGTCCTTTCTGGAGGAGCAGGGAGTGTCCCTGAGTCCTTTCTGGAGGAGCAGGGAGTGTCTCTGAGTCCTTTCTGGAGGAGCAGGGAGTGTCTCTGAGTCCTTTCTGGAGGAGCAGGGAGTGTCCTTTCTGGAGGAGGCATCCTGATGCTGTTCTGACTGGGTTTTGGTTTAAGTATTTCTGCCCCAAATCAACAGCCACCTATTGCTCCTTTAAAAAGGATGGAGTGATGGTGTGAAAGCGGTCCTGGTTCACATCTACTGCTCGGTGCATCTATTCTCAAGCCAAACTCACATGAAGTGTCCGGCGTCATGGTTCCTGGAGGCTGGAGACTTGAGCTTCTGAACCAGGATCCTGATCACGTTGATGAAGATCACTATGTTCACCTGGTAGGTGCACACACACACACACACACACATACATACACATACACATACACATACACATACACATACACATACACATACACATACACATACACATACACATACACATACACATACACATACACACACATACACACACACACACACACACACACACACACACACACACACACACACACACACACACACACACATACATACATACATACATACATACATACATACATACATACATACATACATACATACATACATACATACATACATACATACATACATACATACATACATACATACATACATACATACATACATACATACATACATACATACATACATACATACATACATACATACATACATACAAACACACATGGACAAAGGGAGTCTTAATATGTCAGGCATTTATGAATAAAACAAGTGCTGTAAGATAACAAACACTGTCGCCCCCTGCAGGCCGTTACTCACCAGCAGCAAGGCTTTGATTGATTGATTGATTTTATTTAGACATAAACATATACAGATCACATGAGTATTTGGCTTCGTCAGGGATAGAAACTAAAAGTCCAGATTTCCATCGTTGTCCCTGGAAGGCCGTTATGTTACTCACCAGCAGCGAGGCCGTTATGTTACTCACCAGCAGCGAGGCCGTTATGTTACTCACCAGCAGCGAGGCCGTTATGTTACTCACCAGCAGCGAGGCCGTTATGTTACTCACCAGCAGCGAGGCCGTTATGTTACCCACCAGCAGCGAGGCCGTTATGTTACTCACCAGCAGCGAGGCCGTTATGTTACTCACCAGCAGCGAGGCCGTTATGTTACTCACCAGCAGCGAGGCCGTGATGTTACTCACCAGCAGCGAGGCCGTTATGTTACTCACCAGCAGCGAGGCCGTTATGTTACTCACCAGCAGCGAGGCCGTGATGTTACTCACCAGCAGCGAGGCCGTTATGTTACTCACCAGCAGCGAGGCCGTGATGTTACTCACCAGCAGTGAGGCCGTTATGTTACTCACCAGCAGCGAGGCCGTTATGTTACTCACCAGCAGCGAGGCCGTTATGTTACTCACCAGCAGCGAGGCCGTTATGTTACTCACCAGCAGCGAGGCCGTTATGTTACTCACCAGCAGTGAGGCCGTTATGTTACTCACCAGCAGCGAGGCCGTGATGTTACTCACCAGCAGCGAGGCCGTGATGTTACTCACCAGCAGCGAGGCCGTTATGTTACCCACCAGCAGCGAGGCCGTTATGTTACTCACCAGCAGCGAGGCCGTGATGTTACCCACCAGCAGCGAGGCCGTGATGTTACTCACCAGCAGCGAGGCCGTTATGTTACTCACCAGCAGCGAGGCCGTTATGTTACTCACCAGCAGCGAGGCCGTTATGTTACTCACCAGCAGCGAGGCCGTTATGTTACTCACCAGCAGCGAGGCCGTTATGTTACTCACCAGCAGCGAGGCCGTTATGTTACTCACCAGCAGCGAGGCCGTTATGTTACTCACCAGCAGCGAGGCCGTGATGTTACTCACCAGCAGCGAGGCCGTTATGTTACTCACCAGCAGCGAGGCCGTTATGTTACTCACCAGCAGCGAGGCTGTTATGTTACTCACCAGCAGCGAGGCCGTTATGTTACTCACCAGCAGCGAGGCCGTGATGTTACTCACCAGCAGCGAGGCCGTTATGTTACTCACCAGCAGCGAGGCCGTGATGTTACTCACCAGCAGCGAGGCCGTGATGTTACTCACCAGCAGCGAGGCCGTTATGTTACTCACCAGCAGCGAGGCTGTTATGTTACTCACCAGCAGCGAGGCCGTTATGTTACTCACCAGCAGCGAGGCCGTGATGGGCCCTTTAATGATCCACCAAATAGCAACGTTGTCGTTGTCGTCCCAGCAGCTGCAAGTAAAGTCAGACGTCACGGTGGAAACCACAAGCCTCGGCAGGTCAACACGCAGCGAGATATCAATGTTATAGCTATTCTTGTTACTGTGTGTAGGACAGGACTCACGCTCTGTTGTTACAGCTATTCTAGTGTTGTTACTGTGTGTAGGACTCACCCTCTGTTGTTACAGCTATTCTAGTGTTGTTACTGTGTGTAGGACTCACCCTCTGTTGTTACAGCTATTCTAGTGTTGTTACTGTGTGTAGGACTCACCCTCTGTTGTTACAGCTATTACAGTGTTGTTACTGTGTGTAGGACTCACCCTCTGTTGTTACAGCTATTCTAGTGTTGTTACTGTGTGTTGAACTCACGCTCTGTTGTTACAGCTATTATAGTGTTGTTACTGTGTGTTGAACTCACGCTCTGTTGTTACAGCTATTATAGTGTTGTTACTGTGTGTAGAACTCACGCTCTGTTGTTACAGCTATTATAGTGTTGTTACTGTGTGTAGAACTCACGCTCTGTTGTTACAGCTATTATAGTGTTGTTACTGTGTGTAGAACTCACCCTCTGTTGTCGTAGAAGTATCTGGTAAACAACCATATGATGAGAACAGCCGACGGGACCCCTAGAGAGCGAGATGAGAGGATCACAACGTAATCTTTCATACCCTGTGTGTTCAGATATTATTCATACCCTGTGTGGTCAGATATTATTCATACTCTGTGTGTTCAGATATTATTCATACCCTGTGTGTGTTCAGATATTATTCATACCCTGTGTGTTCAGATATTATTCATACCCTGTGTGGTCAGATATTATTCATACTCTGTGTGTTCAGATATTATTCATACCCTGTGTGTTCATATATTATTCATATCATTCGTGCATCTCTGCCTGTCTTGTGATGTTTGAGGTTCTAACTTCATTTTAAAACATGATCTCCGACCCCTGTGTGACGACTTGTAACTGTCTTAGCTGATTTTGTATTGTTTATTCTTATTTATTGTGCCTATGTGTATGAAATCGCTGATAATGTGTGTATTGTTTTGTAAGCTTGTTGTCACTGTAAATCAGGTTCAAGTTCAAGTTTTGTTTTATTTGTCACATATAAGGTACATACATTACATGTACATTACAGTGAAATGCTTGGTTGTGGTGATTGTGCTTCATACAGTAAAAAAGTGGAATAAAGAACAAAGAACAAACAAGGACAAACACTATACAAAATATGCAATACTGCAAAATGCAATATACAAAAAAATACTAAATGCAACAAAATGTAAAAATGCTAAAATGAGGTCGACCTCAGTGTCTCACGAGTCCCACGATGTTTACCGTATACTCTCTCGTCCCGACTCACCCCAGCCAATCAGGATGTACCACCAGAAGTACTTCCTCTGCAGGACGAAGGTGAGAGCCAACAGGGTTTGGAGGTACATGCCCTCCACCAGCAACCAGAAGTAATTGGCCAAGATGCTGAATTGGAAGAAAGCCACCGCCGACTTGCACGCCGCCTGGATGGGCCACAGCAGAGGAGAGAGCGCCACCAGGGGCGTTTTTAGGGTTATAAAACATTGGGGGCTTCAGCCCCCCCCTCTTTTTTTTTCTTTTTTTTTTACACACGGAAATACGCAATTTTAGAGTAATTAGAGACGAATACTGAATAACTAGATTAGAGTTTTTTAAAGTGAGGTACAGGTCCATGAGAGGGATCTGGGCAGTCCCCATAGAAAATTCAAAGTTAACAGGACCAAATCATCAGTTTCTTATTTATTTATTTAACCTTTATTTAGCCAGATAAAACATTGATCTGGTCCAAGAGGCCCCAACGAGAGTACAAATATACATATATACACATATACATACATACATACATACATACATACATACATACATACATACATACATACATACATACATACATACATACATACATACATACATACATACATACATACATACATACATACATACATACATACATACATACATACATACATACATATATATATATATATATATATATATATATACATACACACATATACACCAATAACAAAATAAAAACACAGTTAAGAATCATACACATAAGCAAATAAACAAACAAACATTATGCACAGCCTATGTACAAAAGAAATAAACAGTTAATCTCTAGTCTTTACAGTTTTCTTCGATTGCATAAACACTCAAATCAAAAGTATTACACAATTATCAAAACCTTACACTCAAGGAGCAAAACATAGGCCCAGATTTGCACCCCTATAAGCACAAAGTCAGCCTCACACTTTTTTGCAAAACAATACACACAGTGATTTGCAAAACACTAAACACACTTGCATTACATTACACATAGAATGTCAAATGACCACACATATGAGCCAATTGGTTAAACACAGCAATCAGATGCACAAACACACTATTGCTTAATTGTAGATACACCAATCAGGTTTAAGCACTATAAAAATGCAGCAGGTGAGTTCACCTGTCTTCAACCAAAATGGAAGGAGAGTGAAGTACTGTACACAGAGAACGTGAAAATATACAATACATTCACCAAACACTACACAAGACAACCAATGATGCAGACTAATGAAAATATAAATTGTCTCTCCATATACCCAAATCAGTCAACATGTCAACATGGAGACTCACAACAAAAAAATCTCTTGCCATGGATCCAGCTAGGCAAAGAGATAATGTCTAGTATTTTCTGTACTCTATTTAAATTTTTTCTATTTTTGTTTTTGTTTTACTGTAATTTTAACCTGTACTGGATACAGTATTTTATGTTTGTCTGATATTTGCTGAGCTTACTGTGTTATGCACACTGTAGTAGCATGAAAACTGGGACATGTTTTGTTGTGATTCTCCATGTTGAAATGTTGACTGATTTGGTTATATGGAGATAAATAAATTATATTTTCATCTACAGCATTGGTCTTGTGTAGTGTTTGGTGAATTTATTGTATATTTGCACATTCTCTGTGTACTTCACTTACAGTACTCTAATCACTGATAAGTAGAATTGCTAAATGTGTTTTAGGTTAAGCACAGCAGTGTGTAACTGGTTCAAACAGAATTAAGTTATATGAAACGTGTTTAATATGGTAACAAAATGTAGTTTTTATAAATTAGTATATAGTTTGTGTTTAATTTAGCAAAGGATCTGAGGTGTTCTGATAATTGTGTGTGTGGTTGTGCTAATTGTGTGTAGTGTTTTGAAACAACGGGCCCTGTTTTCAAAATCGTGCTTAAGCAATCGAAAAAATTATATACATAATGTCTTCTCATAAAAAAAATATTAGATTTTGGGGTCTTTTCCTGCCTTTGGTCCACTTTGCATTCACATCTCAAATGAACCGCAGCAGGGTTCATTTGCAAGAGTGAATGAGCTTTCACACCACCCCAAACCAACCGGACTATCCGTGGAAATGAACCAGGGTTCGATTAAAGCTTATTATAGTTTATCACATTATCATGAGCATGTCTTTGTCAGTGGACACTGGACATGGGTATGGATGGCTCCAGGTGCTGCTGCGTCAAAGTGCACATCTTCAATACCTATCTGTATTATTTAAAAGCACAGTGCAGGACACACTCAAAGCTTATCGCACCTCAGAGATGGCAGTGGACATGTATGACAGGACAAAGGCCATATGTAATGGCCTTGGGATTGAGGAGCCAAAGGAGGAAGCAGAAAACGAGTATGTAGTTGAGTCATCTTGTGGCACAAGCTCAGACCTCATGGAGATCAGCTGAGACAGAGACTGTTCTATTCTCAACAGAATGCTGCAAGAGCTTGAGAACAGGTTCTCATGAGTTGGAGAACAACGTATGAGAGGCATACAGCCATGTTATCCAGCCTCAGACCAGTTTATCTCAGTGGAATTGCTGCAACCCCTCGCCACACATTACAATATCCAACTACTGCCAGAGGAGATCACAGTTGCAAAGTGTTTCCTGGCCAGGACAGGCAGAGATGCAGTCCCTACTATCCAAAGTGTCTTTTCCCTCCTGGATGATAATAATAATAATAATAATAATAATAATAATAATAATAATAATAATAATAATAATAATAATAATAATAATAATAATAATAATAATAATAATAATAATAATAATAATAATAATAATAATAATAATAATAATAATAATAATGCATTTTATTTATAATGCGCCTTTCAAGACACTAAAAAAAAAAGTCCACAAATTGGTGAATGAAAAAATTATATAGGATCAAATGAAAACTACTACTTGCTAAAAAATCGATGTTTAAAAGTACTAAAAACCAAAGAAAAATACCAAACACTAATCAGCACAGACAATAGGGATGCTGCCATAAAAAGAAAAAAAAAAAAAAAATTTAAATTTTTTTTATTTTTATTTTTTTAAGGTCCGGGGCTAGGAGAAAAACATCCGGGGCTAAAGCCCCGGAAGCCCAGGGCTAACGGCGCCACTGAGCGCCACGCATCATTATACACATCATGTGTGTCACGACCAGTGGGGGAAAGTATTTCTACTCTGTGCTGTTCTTTTGAAAAGACTACACTGTAAACAATAAAAAGAAAACGGTAAAAGAAGCGGTAAATGTCTGGCAGCAACGGTTGCCAAATACTTACTGTCAAATTACAGTAAAATACCCAAACTAAAATAAAGTGGAAGAGCATTTCATTTACAGAAATATTTGTTTATTTAGGTGTTTTTACATATAATTCAATGTAATTTAACATTCAAGACAATTAAGCAATGGAATAATCCTGTACATTTTGTATTTTTTTTTATCCACTCTTTCTCCTTATTTTCAATTTTTCTCTCATCCCAATTTTATGTTTCCAATTCTCCCCTCCCCTGTCTTGAACATTGCTCGACTATGCCCCCCACTGGTCGGTTGTAGGGAGGATAGAAGCCTTGCATCACATGGCAGCCTGTCACATCTTTTCACCTGCCAGCGCGGACTCTCAATAGCGAGGTGTAACGTGTGGGAGGCTCACACCCCGCTACTTCCTGTCTCTGCTGTGCAGGCGTTCCCCAACCGACCTGTAGGAGTCGCTGTCCACAACGTCCAAATCCCCACCCATCGACTTCCACCCTGCTGACTCTGCCAATTGAGCCAGTATGACGGCCGGCCCAAGCCGGAGGCAATGCTGACACCCGGATTCGAGACCGGAGTCTCTTGCATTGGTGACGAGCGCAATCTCCGCTGCGGCACCCAGCCGCGCCTTCCTGTAAATTTTTTGTTTATAATTTCTTATTAAATCAATTTACAGATTACAACCTTTATTTAATGGTTCATATTTTTATCAAAAGTAATTTACTGTATTTTTATGGCATTTAGACTTAAAGTAGAAAAACCAAAGTAATCTAGAATAATACAGTGAATTTCACGTGAGAAAAACGTTCTTTTTACAGTGTAGGTGGACGTGGACGCTTGGCCGAGGGCAGCAGCACTGGGAGGTCCTCATTAATGATGATAACGATGACAGCTCCACCCTGATACCGTATGAACTCTGAACTCCATTACCTACACTCTAGGCTCTGTTACCCATACTGTACGAACTTTGAACTCTGTTGCCTATACTCAATTTATACCTGCCTATAGCCCCTAACGTGACTGCGATGTGCACACCGCAGGCACTCTCAGCTGTGCCGCGACCAGGCTAAAAAGAAAGTACCAAGCGGTGATCGGGGGCTGGGGATGGGTCAAAAATATATCAGATATGAATTTCAAAGATACCCAGCGTACAATATGGGTTTAACACAGCTTTACAGTGGGGTCTGGAAGCTCGGAGTTGCTAATAAACAGTTTAAAACATTGTTACAAAACGAGTGGTACTCACAGAGCGAACGTCCATTTCTGCCGTTGGTGCCACAGCGCATGCGCACCAGGCAGCCAAATAGCGGCAGAAGAAGAAGACGCCATCTTGCCAACGTTCGCTCTGTGAGTACCACTCGTTTTGTAACAATGAGTTAAACTGTTTATTAGCAACTCCGAGCTTCCAGACCCCACTGTAAAGCTGTGTTAAACCCATATTGTACGCTGGGTATCTTTGAAATTCATATCTGATATATTTTTGACCCACCCCCAGCCCCCGATCACCGCTTGGTACTTTCTTTTTAGCCTGGTCGCGGCACAGCTGAGAGTGACTGCGGTCACTAAAGCCCCAGGCTTGCACATCGCAGTCACGTAAGGGGCTAACCTGCCTACTGTTTTCACTGTCTCCACTGCCTTACACTAATCATAACTACCTACATCATACTAGTCTACCCATATAACTATGTATGATAATATACACCTTGTATATATTTATATATTTATCGTATATATATATTTCCATATCTGTCTAAATATACCTGCATATAATCCTTTCTATATACCTATTTATACACCTGCATATAATCCATATAACTCTGTATGATAGCATGTACAATAATGCTGTATATACTGTATACATATATCTGTCTATATATACCTGCATATAATCCTTTCTACATATCTGTAGAATCTGCACATATCCCTTACCTACCACTGGCCAGTATGACTTACTACCATAGTGTCTTTATACCTGTATCACTGTCCATAATAATAATATAACACTGTACATACATCTGATTAGCACTATTACTCAGTGGTACTCTTTATATACTTTATATCCAGATTAATCACCTGTACATTGTATATCACTATTGCACTTTACTTTTACATTTGCACTATAGAATCTAATCTAATCTAATTAAGCATTCCCACTCATCCCATGCCGCTTTGTGTCGATAAAGCAAGAACGTCTGTTTTATATGCAGCCTAAACATCAAACAGGTTTGGATCAATATGTTATACATATGGGGCTGTGGGAGTATCTCTATATGCCAGCTGTTCAGCTCTGCTGCGACACGCGTCAACTGTCAGCCGTGCGGTGGCTCTTGAATTGCACATAGAATTGCACATGAATTGCAAATCAGGTGAACAGAAAACGGTGTACATATTGTGAGATGGTTTGCTGCAAAGGGCAGGTCGTGTTACAGTGACCCCACCATCCCATGTCTACAGGGGCGTAGCAAGACAGCTAAAACCCGGCCAATTTTCCATCGTCAACTAAAAACACAAAAACTAAATAAATACTTGTGATGGATCACGGTTTATGTGGGGTTGGTTTTAGTTTATTCCTGTGTGCTTTGGATGTGCTTTGGTTTTCTCTGGTGTGCTGTCAATCACCAGACACCAGTTATTTTTGGTTCTGTATCGTTAGTGGCTTAGCTTGGCATCACACTGCACTATCTCGCGTACGTGCACGCGTACTGAATAAACCACAAATGTACCTCTAATACCAGTATTAGTCTGACCACACCCCTCATCAGCTTACCTTCATAAGCAGGTGTGTGGTCACCTGCTCTCCTCCTTCTCGCTTTCACCACAAGGAAGAAGTGCCTCGGTAGATCCCCACACTTGACACCATGATGGAAGAAATTGGATTAGGAACAGCTTTGGGAAACAAGGATACGTTGACATCATATCTTTATTTTCTCTCTCACTATTTTCGAGAAAATACGGCGATATTGTCTTCGTACTGGAGTGTCTGGAAGATGATGATCATTCTAAAAACCCTCCACCGGTTTTCGTATTGGGAGCACGCCGCTGCATGCTTCTCAACTGCAGTTCCTTGCTGTGTTTGTTGGGGTGAAACCTGTCAGGCCACAGCTGAACTGTCGGACATGCCGCTGTTGTGAGAAGCGGTGCGTTCCAGGTTGGGTGAGTAGTGTTTGCTGGCGGGCTCCACTTGTCTGTTAGTGCTATGGGGGCTACTTGACAAAGTTTATGGAAACCGGCCCCAGACTAGGGTCCTTTGTTCAGCCACCTAGGCGACAGAAGGCCTTGGTCTGGAGACCATTATAGTTTTAACTAGTGGGCCGCGACCATTGACACTGGTGATCCCTGTGTGTTCTGGACGAGTGGATTCTCTCTGTCACCGTGTTAAGGCCCCATCTTTCATATCCAAATGAGAGTATTCCTTCACGAGGGGATATGTGCATGTAATGTGCGATAGCGGCAGATTCATGTTCAAAGTCAGCTACACAGGCCAGTTGGTACTGTGCTGACTCCGTCGGATGTGGTAATGTCACCGTTGTGAAGCGGTGTTGACATCTTGTTTTCTCTTTTCTCTTAAAAAGTGAGGAGAGGTTCAGAACGGCGGCCTGTCTGGGTGAGTGTTATGTCATTGTTTACATGTTCATAGCTTACGGTTAGCCGGTCAGCTGTTAACTGCTGCGTTAGCCTGCTGGATCGCTGCATGGCCTGCTTAAGGCCTACTATTAGCCAGTCAGCTGTTAGCTGCGGGGCTAGCATGTCGTGGTCGCTAGGTAACGTTAGCTTGCTGCTATGGCCATGGCCTGGCGCGGGGTAGCTTAGCTTCTCGCGCGCCGCCGGGAGCTCGCTTCTGATCGCGTGCGTCGCTAGATCGGCGTCTCGCGAGCAGAAGCAATAGCACCCGAACGGTTGGAGCAGCCGTTAGCTTGATGCTATTCTGTTGAACGTGCTTTGATTTTAACATGTTTTACACTCTTGACCACGACGTCATCCTTGACAGGGGATGTTCGTCGACCCTGCCCTGAGCCTGGACGGGGATTGCGTCAACAAAGAGGACTGTAGCGACTGGTTGGAGCGGCGACGCTGCCCGGATCGAACAACACAGGACGGCTGTGTTCTACCGTGTCTTGTGACTGCACTTCGCTGATCTGCGTTCCGGGTAGGAACGGGGTTGACCAGACCTCATAACACGTCTTCTGGTTTTACTTTGCTAAATGTATTGTGAATAACGGTGTTTTTCCCAAAACGTGTGTTGCTACAATGCATTTAGGATACGTTGCGGGTTATGTGTGAGCTGTTTTTGTCACTGGCAGTTAGCTTCTCCGTGCAAACGGGATGTAATGATCTGGTTGTTGTGTGAGTAACACGGCCGTGTACTCACAACTAAGGTAACTAACCTATGAAGCTATGCTTGGTGACAAGTGAGTAAAAGAATGTTCTTTCTCAGACTGTGATGACAATGAACAGTGTGTTCACACATTAACAGGTTTTCCTGTTTTAACTGGCCGTATTGAGGGTAAAATAGGAGGATTGTGTTTTCCCCCCCGGTTCCCTGGGGACTTTATCACCTCCTATCAGACATGTTGTGCATTAATTGTGTCTTTTGTGTGGTAGGGATACGATGTAACTCTTAGCTTGATTGCTGAGGTTGTGCTAAATCTGCTGGAGAAACTTATTTCCTAAAGGGAAATTGGTTTGGTTGCTGTCATGTGTGCTTAGCAAGGCCTGTGGTCGATACTAATCAAGAATGATGTATTCTCTCATTGTGAAAAAAACGGCGTTCCTCTGTTGAGTGTTTTTGCCATTTTTTGTATGTGATGATGGGTTGTGTGTGTCATGTGACCTACAACTGGGTTGTACTGGCCACAGAAGCACATGTGTATGTTGGACCGGGGTTCTTAGAGCCCTCTCTATTCTGTGTTTTTCCTTAGTAAAAATCAGATAGCAGGTTAGCTCATGCGCTGTGTGGAGCTGTGAAACGCTTCATAGAGCTGACTATGACTGTGTCATATTCTCTTTTTGTCGTTACGTCGTATCATGGGTGTGGGGTCGTAAAGGGGTGAACTGGTAACCTTTCCTCTCCCCATTGTTCTGTCGGTCAGGGGTACACCCCCTGTCCTTCAAGGTTCCCGTCACGTGGCGGTTCGGCACGTTACGGGGGGGGGGGGGGGGAGGGAGTTCCTGGTCCCACGGCCTGGTATATTGGGCGTGTGCACCGCAGGAATTCCCCCGCCATAGAGTACGTCACCGTGCGCGTCTCTGTTGGTAGGACTTCCGTGTGCTGTTCAGGTCCATGTGATGGATCTGTTTTCAGGGGGGGTGGTCAGGGCTCCTCCTCACCAAGCGCCTATTCAGGCCTTCTGTGAGTTCGGACTCCTTCTTCCATGTGAGGAAGCCTCCATCAGAGTACAGAGCCTTCCTCCTCAGATTGTCAAAGTGAGTGGACCCTCTAGAAGGGTCCTTTTCTATTGTATGTATATTCGATTCAATTCGTTTATTGAGTGTGTATGGGTTCAGGCCTCTTCCCCGGAGGCCCTAAAACCAGTTTTTTACATGGCTCAAGGTGCAATATATTCTTTTCAATCTGTACAGCTCGCGTGGGAAGTCTCTCTGGGGATCCCCGTCTCTTTCCTATGGGAGGGTGGTGGGATGTAAAAATGTGAACATTTTTTACCCCGGCTGTGTAGACTGGGATACATACTGTTGATGCTTCCTTCTTTCTATTCCAGAAGTGTTGGAGTTAGGGAGTGTCACACCCCTCTTGTCGTTCCCCTGGGCGCCTTGGGGATTCAATGACAGGTCTAAATAGCCTGTTCATTGATGGGGGTGTGTCCCGACGCACGTATAGTGCTAGCTCGCTGTAAACAGGCGATTGACTGGCACGCCTTGGTTGCTTGTGGTTGAAACAGCGTTTTTATAAAGCAACTGAGATGGGGGTTTTTCCTCTTCCGACGACCACATCCCATGACCTGGGTGGGTTGTCGACGGATTCTCGTTCATGTCTGGGGGATGATGACGGGATGGATCTGAACATATGTAGTGGGGTCTCACGCCCTTGGGGTGGGCCACCAGGCGCGGTTCGTCCGGACGTCTGGGTGGCGCCTTCTTTTCATGTTAAGATCAACACGCATATCTGCCCTTCTCCTGGAGTAGGCATATCGGCGTGGTTAGGGCACGGGACTGGTTCTGGTCACGCTGGTCCAGATCAGTTGAACCCGTTGTCCGCCGGGGATGCAGATCTGCTGTTCTGGTACCCTGAGGGACTTGGGCTTTTTTCAGGGGGAAAAATGCCAGGTCGGTCTGGGTGTCACAGGGTTAAGCGCTATGGAGACCCTGGTTGGGTATGTTTTTACTCAGCACTGTCGTCATGGCTTACAGCCATGCCATTCTGTACGCGCTCGATCTCGTCGGATCTCGGCCGCTACACAGGTTGGTCCTGGTTAGTACTTGGTTGGGAGACCGCCTGGGAATACCAAGTACGGTGTGCTTAGGGGCTGGTTCTCCATTATTTTTCGCTCCTCTCTCACGCATGGCGAAGAGGGGCCTGTGGGGGTGGTTTTTTGACCTCCTCTGGTGACCCTGTGCTTCCCGTACCGCCAGGCCCGGTCCGAAGTGATGTTTGCGACCCGTAGGCCTGGGTTAACCCTTTTTTGAAAACTGAAACACTTGTACTGCGGTATAGCCGGTGTATGCCCGCAGGTGTGTTTTGGAGTTTTTTCTTGAGGGGTTATAGGAACAACCACCGCATTGGGTAACACCGAGGTGGTTGGTTCCCTGGTGTGTTGGTGCAGTGTCAACTCCCGGGTTCACCGTTTGAGGGTGCCCCTGCACGTTCATGACGTCTGCCAATCGTGTCAGCCTTCTCTGCCTCGACCCCTCTGGGTGGGGGTTTTTAAATGGAGGCTTGGTCATGCAACAACGCCAGCATACGCCCCTTCCGCCGGGGCAGCTGTGTTCAGCTGTCCCCTCTGGCGCCTGTCTCGTCCGCAGTCTCCAGGCTAGGGTTAACAGCCTGTTGCCTGGTTTTTCCCCGGTGCGCTGCCTGCTTCCGTTGGTTAACCTTTTTTGTGTGCTTACGGCCATGCTGACTGTCTGTTCTGCAGGGTTAGTGTGCCAGGCGGTGTACTGTTGGGGGGACGGGGCCCGCTCGGCTTACGGCCATACCGACCTGAACACGCCCGATCTCGTCCGATCTCGGAAGCTAAGCAGGTTCTGGCCTGGTTAGTACTTGGTGGGATACCGCCTGGGATTACCAGGTGCAGTAACTGGGGGGCCTTTGTCCGAATACGCTGGCGATGTGGGGGGCGGGGCACTACGTGCCCACCTGGTGGGGTCTTGATGCTGGCATCATGGACTTCTCCGGGCCCCCATTCCAGGGAGTCCAGTCCTTTTGGTGGGTCTGGGTCTTCCTTCGCGCTCCGCTGCTACGGTCTTGCCACGGGGTTGGGTTTGCCCTTGACCCCGTGATTCTGGGGGCAGTGACGAGGTTGTTCCTCCGTTCGTTCCCGGGTGGCATGCGGGTTGTGCGTGTGTGTAGTCGTGGGGTCAAGCCACGGTCTGCTCACCCTGTGCGTTAAGTTGCTTGAGTGCCTCTTCGCACGGTCGGGTCCGTCGCCTTCCCGTGAAGCCTCTAATAGGGGGGATACCCTCCATTAGGGGGGGTCGGGGGGGCTCGGCCCTCCCTGTTCTGATGGTTTTGGGGGGCTGTCAGCGGGGTGTATTTGTCAGCCAAGTGGCTCCGCTTGGCCTCCCTTGTGCAGTGTGATGCCAAGCTAAGCCACTAACGATACAGAACGATAGGTTATGACTATAACCAAGTTCTGTTAGTTAGGGGCGATGCTTGGCATCAGACGGCCGCTGCAGCCCTTGTCCTCACCTTGTGGTGAAAGCTTGGGAAGGAGGAGAGCAGGTGACCACACACCTGCTTATGAAGGTAAGCTGATGAGGGGTGTGGTCAGACTAATACTGGTATTAGAGGTACATTTGTGGTTTATTCAGTACGCGTGCACGTACGCGAGATAGTGCAGTGTGATGCCAAGCATCGCCCCTAACTAACAGAACTTGGTTATAGTCATAACCTATCGTTTTCTCTTGTGAGCTGTCAATCAAAAGTTAATTGCCATACGGAAGGTGTGTGGGCTTGATTGCCACCTGATTGGTGTCAGGTGTGCAGGGCCTTTAAGTAGGCTTGGTTTCCTGTGTTCGGATGCTTGTCCATTTCATGTTTGCCCTCAGTAGTAGAGGCGTGTCTCAAGTTCATGTTTCTAGTGTTTAAACTTTTGTCTGTCTGTAGCGCTTTGGTTTCTTGTTTGTTTTCAACTGCTAGGCACTGGTGGTTACTTTGTTATTTCCCCCCTTTATTCTATAGTGGTGTCTTGTGTTTCCCCCACCCTATCTCATCGCTCTGGGGTAACTTTCAGATTCCCCTTTTGTGTGTGTCTGCGTGTGTGTCCTACACCCCCCCAATCCTGACAATACTAACCTTTGTACTGTCTTTTACTAGTATGCACTCTGTAACTAAGTAATCTACTATGCCTATATTACTACCCACTATGCTGATATGTCTATAATACTATGCACTCAAGAGTGTAGCACTCAAGTTCAACACTGTTTGACGAACAAGCTCACTGACCCTTAGCTGCCAGAGTTGTACACTTCCTTCTGACTTGTTGTACAGAACGAACTTGTAACTCACTTCATAAAATAAAAGCGTTCAGCTAAATGACTAAATGTAAAATGTCCAAGAATCATAAAGCAAACCGCGTCCAAGAAAATGTATCAGAAGAAAGATAATTTTGTGGGATTTTGTGTCGATTGTGATTCTATATTCCAACATAGCGGGTGGGGAGGGGGGTTCATACAAACTTGACGCGTTGCTTCCAGCACACGGTGGGTTAATGTGTGTAAAAGGATATTAGATTGAAATAACACCTTTATCTTTCAGAACCACGTGCTCCTTGCCGCCCCCTCACTAATCCTCCAGTCGCTTGCCAGCCAGGACACCATCATACGCTTGTGAATATCTTTGAATATGATTCCCGGTTTTACAACTACGGACGATGAGTAGAAATCAATACGAACGAGTCGCCATGAATTATGGATGAAAATGGTTTATATGGGATTATTTATATGATACATATGGCGTGAATATATAATATATTTACGATTGGATAGGATTTGAATAAAGGTGTTTAGTGTGTGGAAGTCCACCAGGCTACCTATTACCGCTGCTGTACCGTCCGTCTCTGATGCCTTTCCATCACAGAACAGCAAGGTAGTTCATGTGAAAGTAATGTAATAAGGCTGTACTGCGCTGCATACTGCTCTGCAATTATGATGTAATCTAATACGACAGGTCTAACAGAAAATAGTACAATCCTAATCAGATTCATAGCTTAATCTGTCTCCTCATCTGCCTGTCATGTTCATGAAATGAGAATACACACACCCCTTTGTACTGCATGGCTGAGCTGGAAATACCACGGATGAGCCAATGAGCCGTTGACAATGACTTATAGGTTATATACGGGTGTTCGCCACTATAGGTTTGACCTGATGAATGACTTGTCTCATCTTGTCTCTAGGTTATATACGGGTGTTCGCCACTAGGTTTGACCTGATGAATGACTTGTCTCATCTTGTCTCTAGGTTATATACGGGTGTTCGCCACTAGGTTTGACCTGATGAATGACTTGTCTCATCTTGTCTCTAGGTTATATACGGGTGTTCGCCACTAGGTTTGACCTGATGAATGACTTGTCTCATCTTGTCTCTAGGTTATATACGGGTGTTCGCCACTAGGTTTGACCTGATGAATGACTTGTCTCATCTTGTCTCTAGGTTATATACGGGTGTTCGCCACTAGGTTTGACCTGATGAATGACTTGTCTCATCTTGTCTCTAGGTTATATACGGGTGTTCGCCACTAGGTTTGAACTGATGAGGTCGTCCATCTTCTTCTCTATCATGTTGTCACTCAGCTATAAAAACAAACAGAATGCCTGCACTCACAGATCAATAGTCTTCTTGACAATAAATAGGGGACTATTGATCTGTGAGTGCCGGTATTCTGTTTGTTTTGATCCTTGCCACAACCACGCACCTGATACAGCAGCGATACTCAACCTGTGGCCCGTGGACCGAATCCGACCCGTGGGAACTTTTTCTGTGGTCCGCGAGGACATAAATGGTAAATGGTGCATTAATATAATTTTTTTTATCCAAAGCGCTTTACAATTTGTTCCTCACATTTGACCCATTCACTCACACATTCACACACCGACGGCAGAGGCAACCATGCAAGGTGCCAACCTGCTCATCGGGAGCAATTAGGAGTTAAGTGTCTTGCTCAAGGACACTTCGACATGCTGCCCGGGAGGAGAGGGAATCGAACCGGGAACCTCTGGATTACCAGATGACTGCTCTATCTCCTGAGCCACTGTCGCGCTGTTTTATTTAGTCAGTTAACATTTTCAAAACCATTTGACTTTGGAAGTGAAAATGACGTCTTTGTACAAAAAAGCTTTATAAAACTGAGACTCTTGTGGTTCCAATGAGCCCAGCCCAATTACTTTCAGTTATCTTTCTCATAATTTTATATTCAGATTTAATTGTATTGCCTATATTTATGTCTTTCTACTATTACCATAACCATACCTGTACCTCCCCTCCCGCCTCCCCCATGCTGCTATGATGCCTGAATTTCCCCAAGGAGATCAATCAAGGACTATCTTATCTTATCTTATCATCTCTTATCTTATCTTATCTTATCATCTCTTCGGTTTTTAAAGTCTGTTTTTACTCTGTAGCACTCTGAGATTTGGTTTCCAAATATAGAGTGCACTATACATCGAATGTATTATTATTATTATTATTATTATTATTATTATTATTGGACAAAAAGAAACATTGTGCGGCCCTATGTATAGATCTGTCCAAAGCATTTGATACGGTTGATAATTCTCTTCTGTTGAATATACTGTACAGTATTGTTTTTTGAGATTGTTTGCGGTTGGTTCTGGAGCTATTTATCAGGCAGAAACCAATGCGTGAAAGTGGGCAAAATCCAGGATCGATCCTGTGGACATGAAGCAGTGTATAGGAGTTTCTAGTTTCAAGTTTCTTTAATAGTTGTCATACAGAAGTACAGAATACTTTTATACAAAATGCTTCTTACTGTTACGCTCCAGAGACTGTGTAAGACAATATAAGTATGAAATAAAATAACATAGTATAGCATGTAAATTAGAAGTAAAAAAAAATGAGGTCACAGTGTTCAGTATAGACATATGTACAATGTTCGATGCAGAATAGACGTAACTGAGTTACCATATAATATACAATACTATGCAGTGTACTAATATACAATACTATATAGTGCAAGGCAGAAATGGGATGAGGTGCAATTTAGGTACAATTTACAGTAGGTGTACGAGTTGTAGTGCAAATCCTTTATCAATAAATATAAAGTGTGTTTGTGTGGTTTAAGTGAGTGTGTGCGTGTGGGTGTGTGTGCTGTGTGCATTTGATGGTTGTTGCATAGTGTTTATTGTTCGTTTAGCAGCCTGATGGCCTGGGGATAGAAGCTTCTTCTGAGTCTTTCTGTGCTCGCCTTAAGACTCCGGTATTGCTTGCCTGACCGCAGCAGTTCAAAGAGGCAGTTGTTCGGGTGGCTCGAGTCCTTAATAATTCTCTTAGCCTTCCCCCTGCACCGCTTGTTGTAAATGTTCTGGAGGGTGGGAAGCCCCCCTCCAATTGTGCGTTCGGCTGAACGTGTCACTCTTTGTAGTCTGCTACGGTCTTGTGCAGTGCTATTCCCAAACCAGGAGGTGATGTTGCCAGTCAGGATGCTCTCTATTGTACATGAGTAGAAGTTCTTAAGGATCTTCTGACTGACTTGGAACTTCCTTAGGCGCCTGAGGAAGTAGAGGCGTTGTCGTGCCTTCTTCACAACACTGTCAATGTGTGTGGTCCATGTCAAGTCCTCGGATATGTGGGCTCCGAGGTACTTAAAGCTGTTCACTCTCTCAACCGGTGCCCCGTCGATGCTGAGGGGGCTGTAGTCCTTGACCCCAGACCCTGAAGTCCACAATCATCTCCTTTGTTTTGCTGACGTTCAGGGAGAGGCTGTTTTCCTGGCACCATCCCGCCAGGACCTTGACCTCTTCCAGGTAGGCCCTCTCGTCGTTTGCAGAGATCAGGCCCACCACTACTGTGTCGTCAGCAAATTTGTTGATTGTGTTGCTACTCCGCTGAGCCACACAGTCGTGTGTGTACAGGGAGTAGAGGAGGGGACTCAGAACACAGCCCTGGGGGGCCCCTATGTTGAGGGTGATGGATGAGGAGGTGCAGTTGCCTGCTCTCACCACCTGGGGTCTGCCCGTCAGGAAGTCCAAGACCCACTGGCAGAGGTCATAGTTCAAGCCCAGGTCCCTGAGCTTGGCTATGAGTTTGGAGGGGACTATGGTATTGAATGTCGAGCTGTAGTCGATGAATAGCATTCTCACATAGTTCCCCTTCCTCTTGTCCAGGTGTGATGCTGCTGTGTGCAGCACATGGGCTATGGCGTCCTCCGTGGACCTGTTGGGGCGGTATGCAAATTGCAGGGGGTCCAGGTTGATGGGGAGGGAGGAGCAGATGTAGCCCTTTACTAGCTTCTCAAAGCACTTCATGGCTATGGAGGTGAGAGCTACAGGGCGGTAGTCGTTGAGGCAAGCAGGCTTGGATTTTTTGGGTACAGGGATAATAGTGGACTTCTTCAGGCAGGTGGGGATGACAGCCTGTTCTAAGGACAGGTTAAATATGTCAGTGAATACCGGGGCCAGTTGGTCGGCACAGACTTTTAGGACGCGGCCGGGGATGCCGTCCGGTCCTGCTGCCTTCCTGATATTCACTTTTTTAAAGGTCCGCCCCACCTCATGCTCTGTTACCCTGAACACTGAGTCTCCATCAGCAGCAGACCCCCCCCCCCCCCCCCATTGCCGTGGCTTGTGGGCTGGTGTTGTTATTACCAGCATCAAACCTCGCATAGAAGGTATTGAGGTCATTTGCTAAGGAGATGTCACTGTTCAGTTTGAGGGAGGTGCCTTTGTAGTCTGTCATCGTTTTGAGCCCCTGCCACATAGCTCTGGGCCCTGTTTCTTGTACGTGGTTCAACTAAGTCGATCAAGATGTCATTATCCAGCTTCAGTTAACCCGATGTTTGAAGCCGGGATTTTCCTGTTCCACGAAGGTGGATTCAGTCTCGTTAACTCAAGCCAGACTTGCGACTCAGGCTAAATGCGCGCGGCCGCTTTAGGTGAAAAGCCAGCACGTATCGATGGCAGAGATCCTGATTCTCTAACGGCATTGATTGATTAATTGATTTAAGACTTTATTGACAGATTGCAATACGGCTCAATCGCCTCGCCGACAAGTTAAATGCGTTATCTATAGGCTAATTTTAAGTCCCTCATTACCTCAATCAATCAGATTATATTTCTTTAAACTTGCCTGCTGGATTGAATAATCAAATGAGATCTTGCTAGCGAAAATAATTAGTTAACTGTTATACAGAATTACGATACGGCTCTCTTACCCATTGATTGATGTATAGTCAATCTTTAACTTATCTCCAATGTGGTCTAACGGGTTGTTCTTTTGACTTTCACACAGACGACCGGGGTTCGAGACCCTAGTCGTCTCCTTCTTTTTGCAATATAGGAATAATTCAATTTGGTGCACGTTGAGAGCTATATAAAGAATGACATCCTCAATGCATGTAGATTTATAATATTTTAACTTAAAACCAGGCTACTTTGGCGTATAATCATTAATATTATATTCAAAAAAATCATATTGGAAACACCGGGTTTTGAACCCCAGTCACTGGGTTGGCAGGCTTGAGCACTACCACTGCACCACTGTGCCAGATGGGATATATATTCATTGTTTATACATTAATGAACGAGAGACCCGTGTTTAGAATATCCTTTGTTTTGAATGAAGTTTATCTCTTTATCCTCATTCATTAATGTGACGTCAACGGCTCATTCAATTTCTCAAATCCGTCAAACAGCGCATCTCATCAGACATCTTAATCCCAGTTACAATTAAAATAACCACATAATGTGTACATCGCACGAGCGAGCGCCACCGTCACCACGGTATATATAACGTGCATTATTTAGGACAAAGTGAATTTAGTATCAGCATTTTGGGTCTATTTTACATTTCAAAAGCCCCCTCTGGAAGAATGGAGCACAAAAACGTAATTCAGAATGGTGTAACGCAGATCCTAGGCTGTGGGAATAATTTCAGGAAACGAGCTGTCACTTTCTTTGCGGGGGCGTGGCTCTGCGTGATCCGGCTAACTTGAACTTGAACTCTGCTTTCGACCAGGCTCAAACTTTTGGATCTGTTGTCATGGTGATTTGGAAAATCCACGTACATGGAACCGGAAAGGCCGGCTAACTCAGTTATCCAGTTAAAGTTATCCGACTAACTCAGTTATCCAGGTACAAGAAACAGGGCCCTGGAGTCAGCCTGTTCAAACTGGAGTTCAATTTTATCCCTGTAGCGCCGTTTTGCCTCTATTACTGTCCTCCTTACGTTGTATCGCGCCACCTTGTGGTCATTCATGTTGCCTGCCACCAGGCCGTCGTTGTATGCTTTGGTGCGCGCTTTCAGAGCTTCACAGACGGATTTGTCTACCCAGGGTTTTTGATTTGGGTAAACTTTAATTGTGGTAGTGGGGATTGTTTCTTCCACCAAAGTACGAACAAAGTCCAGCACTGTCTCTGTGTAGACATTAAGGTTATCTGTGTCGCGGAACACGCTCCTCCAGTCTGTGCACTCAAGCGCAGCTTGGAGCGTCTCCTATGACGCCACATCCCATTTCTGCACCTCTCACGAGACTACCGGTGTGCTTTTGATTTTTTGTTTGTACTTTGTATAGGAGGTGCTCACTGTGGACATGAATCAGTGTATATAGGAGGAGCTCAGTGTGGACATGAAGCAGTGTATATTGTGGACATGAAGCAGTGTATATAGGAGGTGCTCACTGTGGACATGAAGCAGTATATAGGAGGTGCTCACTGTGGACATGAAGCAGTGTATATAGGAGGTGCTCACTGTGGACATGAAGCAGTGTATATAGGAGGAGCTCACTGTGGACATGAAGCAGTGTATATAGGAGGAGCTCACTGTGGACATGAAGCAGTGTATATAGGAGGAGCTCACTGTGGACATGAAGCAGTGTATATAGGAGGTGCTCACTGTGGACATGAAGCAGTGTATATAGGAGGTGCTCACTGTGGACATGAAGCAGTGTATATAGGAGGTGCTCACTGTGGACATGAAGCAGTGTATATAGGAGGAGCTCACTGTGGACATGAAGCAGTGTATATAGGAGGAGCTCACTGTGGACATGAAGCAGTATATATAGGAGGTGCTCACTGTGGACATGAAGCAGTATATATAGGAGGAGCTCACTGTGGACATGAAGCAGTGTATATAGGAGGTGCTCACTGTGGACATGAAGCAGTGTATATAGGAGGTGCTCACTGTGGACATGGAGCAGTGTATATAGGAGGAGCTCACTGTGGACATGGAGCAGTGTATATAGAAGGAGCTCACTGTGGACATGAAGCAGTATATATAGGAGGTGCTCACTGTGGACATGAAGCAGTATATATAGGAGGAGCTCACTGTGGACATGCAGCAGTGTATATAGGAGGAGCTCACTGTGGACATGAAGCAGTGTATATAGGAGGAGCTCACTGTGGACATGCAGCAGTGTATATAGGAGGAGCTCACTGTGGACATGAAGCAGTATATATAGGAGGAGCTCACTGTGGACATGAAGCAGTATATATAGGAGGTGCTCACTGTGGACATGAAGCAGTGTATATAGGAGGAGCTCACTGTGGACATGAAGCAGTGTATATAGGAGGAGCTCACTGTGGACATGAAGCAGTGTATATAGGAGGAGCTCACTGTGGACATGCAGCAGTGTATATAGGAGGAGCTCACTGTGGACATGAAGCAGTATATATAGGAGGAGCTCACTGTGGACATGAAGCAGTATATATAGGAGGTGCTCACTGTGGACATGAAGCAGTGTATATAGGAGGAGCTCACTGTGGACATGAAGCAGTGTATATAGGAGGAGCTCACTGTGGACATGCAGCAGTGTATATAGGAGGTGCTCACTGTGGACATGAAGTAGTGTATATAGGAGGAGCTCACTGTGGACATGCAGCAGTGTATATAGGAGGAGCTCACTGTGGACATGCAGCAGTGTATATAGGAGGTGCTCACTGTGGACATGAAGCAGTGTATATAGGAGGTGCTCACTGTGGACATGAAGCAGTGTATATAGGAGGTGCTCACTGTGGACATGAAGCAGTGGTCCAGGGTCTCGTCAGCGAACAGCACAGTGTCCTTGATGAAGACGGCGGTGGCTCTCAGGACGAAGGAGGAGAACAGGTTGATGTGGATGTAGTTGCGGGTGCAGTGGAACTTTCTGAAAGGGAGATATTCAGTTAATTATATTGTTTACACTGTATATTTTTCTCATATATTTATATTCAGATCAGATCATATTGCCTATATTTATGTCTTTCTACGATTACCCTGCCCATACCTGTACCTCCCCTCCCCCTCCCCCTGCCACTCCCTAACCTCGTTCCCAGTTTTATCTCCTCTGTGAGATAAAGACTGGTAAAGCACTACGATCGAAAGTGTGAATTTCCGGTGTATGTACTTCCCCTGGAAGCTGCCTCCGAACGGACCAAACTTTTCCTGAATCCTGTCGGCAAACAAGCTAGAACGTCCCGGTCATGTAGTAAATTCTTCAGGCAAAGCCGTTGTAGACTGCAGTGGCTTAAACGAGGAAATATTGTGCACTTCACACGTTTCTATAATTGTTTTGTCGAAACCGGAAAGCCTGTAGCCGACGCCCCCCCCCCCCCCTTCCCACCCACAACAACACAGAGGAACAGATCACAAACGGACAATACTTCGAACCTGCCAACATAAATGAAATAACCAACGCCAATGGACTGAACATTTTTCACATTAACATTAACAGCTTAAAAAACAAATTGGATGAAATCAAGCAAATATTCATAAATGGTAAGGCAAACATACTGTGCTTCTCAGAAACTAAGCTCGACGATTCTGTAAAAGATCCAGAGATAGAGATTGAGAACTACTCAATAATCAGGAATGATAGGAACAAACATGGAGGTGGTGTCTGTATGTACATACACAAGGACACCAAATTCATCAACAGAAATGACCTGAATCATAAATCAATTGAAACTGTATGGGTGGAAATCCTATTCGAAAGGGCGAAATCCCTACTGGTTGGCACAGTCTACAGGCCGCCAGATCATAGTGGCTTTTATGATACAATGGATGGGTGTTTAGCTGGAGTTGAGGATGTAGACAAAATTCTTATTGGAGACTGGAACACGGATATGCAACGAAAAGATGCACCCGTCTTCAAGGCCTTCAGTAGGTTTTGTGATCTGCATGGCCTCAGCCAGCTAATCACCCAACCCACACGTGTATGTGAATCAACTCAGACTACCATTGACCTCATTCTGACCTCCGACAAGTCCAAGATCTCAAATAAAGGGGTTATAGCATGTGGGTTAAGTGATCATTATATGATATTCTGTACCCGAAAAAAACTAAAACAAAAGGCTGGCTGCCACAAAACAGTCACATCTAGAGACCTCAAAACCTACTCTAGCGAGGCCTTCAACCTTGAACTGGAGAGTCTGGACTGGTCAGATGAACTCAATGGTACACTGGTTGACGAAACATGGCTTGGTTTCAAAACCAAATTCTCAGCAATACTAAACGACATGGCCCCCCTAAGAACCACCAGGGTAAAAAATCGCGCTGAGCCGTGGATGCACTCCGAAATACTGGCCGCTATGAAAACCAGAGACAAAAAATGCTCTGAGTTTCGTAAAAGTCAGTCAAAGCTTACTAAAAGCACGAGCAGTGAACTCCAAGCCCACGTGACTGAACTCAAACTAGAAAGAAACAGACTAAGAAACGACGTAAACTCCATGATCAAAACTGCAAAAAAGAATTTCATCAATGACAAAACTGAGGAAAACAAAAACAAACCACGTGAACTGTGGAAATTACTCAATAATCAACTAGGATGCAGTAAAAAACTTAAAACCAGATTCTCAAACATAAACATAAAAACTGACAACACGCTCATCACAGACAAGCTGGATGTAGCCAATTACTTAAACATTTTCTTCACAAACATAGCCACAACACTGGTAAACAAACTACCCTCCCACTCAGGGCTTTATGGGGTAGAACACATAGTAGCTTTCTACAAAAACCTAGGGGTCCGCAAGGACGACTTCAAGCTGGAAATGGTAACAACAGATGAGGTACTCAATAAACTGAGCGCCCTCCAACCTAACAAGGCCACTGGCCATGACAACATCCCCTCCAAATTCCTCAGAGACTCAGCAGCCGCCATCACACCAATCATCACACACATAATAAACCTCTCCATAAAACAGGGACACGTCCCCAAGGACTTCAAAATTGCGAGGGTGACCCCTCTGCACAAAAAGGGCAGCAAATTAGACCCAGGCAACTACCGCCCTGTTTCTATTCTCACCTCCATCTCGAAAGTCATGGAAAAAATAGTCTACGAACAGGTCGAAAAGTACCTAGCGGAAAAAAATCTAATCTACGAATTCCAATCTGGCTTCAGAACATCCCACTCCACTGACACATGCCTTCTCTATTTGAATGACCACATCAAACAAGAGGTGGACGCAGGCAAATACTGCGGCATGGTCATGCTGGACCTACAAAAGGCCTTTGACACGGTCAATCACTCCATTCTGATTGACAAGCTAAAAGCAATTGGTTTTGATAGTCTATCAGTGAGCTGGATGCAATCCTACCTTGAGGGGAGGGAACAGATGGTGGAGGTAAACGGTACCCTATCCCCCCCCCTCACAGTGAGCTGTGGTGTTCCACAAGGAAGCATACTAGGACCGCTACTGTTCCTAATTTATGCAAATGACATGTCGTCAGCTTGTGACTGCAACTTGTTCCTGTTTGCGGACGACTCAGCCCTGCTGGTCTCTGACAAGAACAAGTTACAGGTTGAAAAAACCCTCAGCTCGGAACTAGGCAGAATCTGCATATGGCTCGCTGATAACAAACTATCATTACACATGGGCAAAACAGAGTCCATTCTCTTCGGTTCAAATAACAAACTCAGCAAGACCGACGGCTTCTCAGTTACAGTGGGTGACAATATTGTCACAAGGAAAGATGAAATTACCTACCTGGGGTCCATCCTAGAGGCTAATCTCTCCTGTGACAAAATGGCATCCAATGTAATAAAAAAAGTCAACCAACGAACTCGATTCTTGTACCGGATCTCCTCTCTGGTAAACAAGAACACCCTGAAGACTCTGGCAGGAGCACTCATTCAGGGGTACTACGACTATGCTTGCACCTCATGGTACCAAAGCACCTCAAAGGCGCTAAAAACAAAATTACAAACATCTCAAAACAAACTGGTCAGACTACTGCTTGACCTTACTCCTAGAACCCACCTCACCCCTGCCCACTTCGACAACCTAGGATGGCTTAGAGTAGACGACAGAGTACAACAACTTGCAATGGGCCTGGTCTACAAGATACACTACACGACCAAGGTACCCATGTACATGTCAAAATACTTCCCAAAGGTCAGTGAATACCACGATCACAACACCAGAGGGAGCTCCACAAATCATGTCAAACCCAGATTCGGCTCAAATAAGGGACTAAACACGTTTCGCAATTATGCCACATCAATGTGGAACGCCCTACCCAAAGCTGTAAAGGAATGTGGATCACTACCCACTTTCAAAACCTCTCTCAAGGGACACCTACGGGAGACTGCAATTCAACACTGGCCCCTGTAAATATCCTAACCCAATCATTCCAACCCCCTCCAATGTACAGTCATTTACCTAGTATGGTTTTGTCAATAGTTCAATGTACAATTGTGTTTGTTTGTACAGTGTCTCCTCCCCCCCCCCCCTCAATGTACAGTGTTACTTGTTTATACAGTGTGCCCCCCGCCCCCCCCCCCCAACCACCTCCAATGTAAATTACCCAGTATGGTTGTCAATATCCCAATGTACCCAACCCCCCCCACCCAACCTCCAATGTACAGTTTCTACGTCAAATGTATATACTCCCTTTTCTTGACTCCTTCTGTATCACAAACAGTACTGTATTTGCAAATCTGGTATGTCATAAATGTATAGATGTAGCAGTACTGACTATCTGTATGTCATGTATGTCATATATGTCTATATGAATTGAAAATGGGGGACCCTGATGGAAACAAGACAAACGTCTTTCTCAGGTCTGCATCCCCTTAACAATTGTATGTATTGAGCCGTACTGTATTGTACCCATTCTGCAATCTGTTAAATAAAGTTTTCATTCATTCATTCATTCATACTTCCTGTACTTCCATTTTCACACTTTAGGAGGCATAGCTTTACCAGCCTAGCCACTCCCCCAAGTTTCTCCAAGGGGATCAATAAAGGAATACCTTATCTTATCTTTTCTTTTGCAGGGGGGAGAAATAGAATGACATGTATTCACATGAATTGATACACACACACACACACACACACACACACACACACACACACACACACAGATGCTTATCCATATGCACCTGCAGTACACACACATACATACTATACTGTACATGCACATAATATGCACACACACACACACACACACACACACAGATATGCTTGTCCATATGCACCTGCAGTGCACACACATACATACTGTACATGCACATAATATGCACACATGTACACAGACACACACACACACAGAGATGCACGTACATGCACATAATATGCACACACACACACACACACACACACACACACACACACACACACACACACACACACACACACACACACACACACACACACACACACACACACACACACACACACACACACACACACACACACACACACACACACACACACACACACACACACACACACACACACACACACACACACACACACACACACACACACACACACAGATATGCTTGTCCATATGCACCTGCAGTGCACACACATACATACTGTACATGCACATAATATGCACACATGTACACAGACACACACACACACACACACACAGATGCTTGTCCATATGCACCTGCAGTGCACACACAAACATACTGTACATGGACACACACACACACACACACACACACACACACACACACACACACACACACACACACACACACACACACACACACACACACACACACACACACACACGCATGCGCAAACAAAAATAATTTTTATAATTAAACCTCTTGTCTAACAGGGGAAGGAAAATGTGAACTTTTTAGATCTTCCAAGAAACTCCCTGAACACTCGCTGGCAACACTAGCTGGAAGACACTGAGCGAGTCATCAGTGAGCTTCCCTGGCTCCCAAAGTGGAAACCAGAACCAAAAAAGTTAAACTTTTCCTTAAGAAAGGGGGATGTGATATATGGTACTCGGGTGCAATTAAGAGTACGGTGTTGAAGAGTATTGTGATCGACTGATGATGTCTGTTGTCGCATTCCTGACCTGACGCTCAGAGTAAAGCTGAAGCTGCGGCTACCAACTAAGCTCATGTGTGTTATTGTTATATTGTTATATATTGTTATATTGTTATTGCTATAAGGAACCCAGTCAAAACTACAACAGTGGAGGAGGCTGCCGTTTTCTAGGAGATGGCCGCCACTGTAGAGCGTTTGCTGGGCCATAATATTCTCTGTTGCCATCTTTTGGCTAAAGTTGTTGTGTGAAATCAATATCTGTATTCAGTGATTAACACGCATTCCCAAACAAGCAGTCCATCTATTTAGCTGCTATCTATTTTACACTTATTTTATGTCTGCAGTTTTTAGTCTTTTTTACGGGTCCTACTAATCACCACAAAGTACCAGAAAATACCCCAAAGTACCCCAAAATACCCCAAAGTACCACAAAATACCCCAAAGTACCCCAAAGTATACCCCAAAGTACCCCAAAATACCCCAAAGTACCCCAAAGTACCCCGCAATACCCCAAAGTACCCCAAAATATGCCAAAAATATCCCAAAGTACCCCAAAGTACCCCAAATTACCCCAAAGTACCCCAAAATACCCCAAAATACCCCAAAGTACCTCTGAATACCCCAAAGTACCCCAAAGTATACCCCAAGTATACACGCTGCTCATCTTCTCTCATCCTTTTCGGACCACATTCTATGTGCTTCCTCTTGGCTTTTTTTTTTGGCCAGGGCATTGTGAGCCACCCGGATCTTGGCCAAATTGTTCACATTTCTGGAGTGCACCAGCAGCTGCTTCTCATTCTGGAGGATGGAGAGCCAGCCAGACTTAATTTAGCTGACCTTGTTCATTGTACACTCGATCCACATGTCCCAGGCCATGCTGGAGTAGGGGTTGCCTGTGATGGATTGTGAGTGAAGTCAGTACGAAGGAAGGCGACCTGATCAGACCTCAGGCAGCCACCTTCCATACCTATTGTTGTCGTACATTACCATCCATGGCAGCATGGCACGCAGAGAGCTGACATACTCATCCCAGTTGCAGGTATGTACTCCATGCACATTCTGCATGAGTGCATCTGTCATAGACAGGAAGTCCCTCCAGTAGTCCGCCATGTCACTGGCCTCCACCTGGGTGAATAAATTGGTGATGAGGCTCTCGAGGTCAGTATCATCCTCCAGTGCCGCATGTGCAGCTGCACAGGGTTCTTGGGAGAGACTCATATCTCTCAGAATCTCAAGGTTCTCCCTTGTCTCATCAGCCAGGTTGGGCATGAGCCTCCCCTTTACCAGCTGACTCATGAGTGCCTCATAGATGAGCCTCAAGCAATGCAGCCCCCTCTTGTAATGCTTGCCTTTCAGTGCACGGTCAACGGAGCCCTCTGCAATAACTCCTCCTGCCACGAGTACATTTCCTAGCTCACTCCCCTTGTAGCGCTTGTAGATAGCGCTCATCATCACACACTGTGTATGGAAGGGACCAAGAAAGGGTACAATGTCATCATGGTACTTGTTTGGGTTCTCGGCCTTGAGCAGAGTGATGAGGACGTACACAGGATGATCTCCCACTAAGAAGGCGAAGGGCATGTGCTTAGTGGCGATGATGGTAGACAGCTTCTCCATGATGTCATTCACAACTGACTTGTTGGGCGGTTGATTGTAAGATGTATGAGAATAAGCCTTGCTCTTCCTCTGCTCCATATTCAAGCCAGCGTGAAACCCATTGTATGAAGGGATGCATGTTATTTATGGACAAGACCATGGCTGAGGCCCATGCCACAAAGTGGAAGAGAATGAAGAACAAATCATTCATCCATCTCCCTCCAGATGCAGATAGCCTACGCCAACACTGCCTCCGTGCGAACGACTTGGCATATCTAGTGCACCACCCCTCCCTGAAGCGACACCCTTCGCCACTCGGACATGGCTGGGTGCTGGTGGGTGGTCGCTGTCGCCCTGTCCGCGACACACAACCTGCTCTCCCAACACATCTACCTGCAGCAGGGCCAGCTGAAGAAAGTGAGGAAGAGGAGAGTGAGGAGGATGATGATGAGAAGGGAGATGATGATGTATGGAGGAGGAGGGGTGATTCATTGGAATCTGATGATTCAGAATCTAGTGAGGCAGAATGCTCTGATTCGGACTGATCATGACATGTTTAAAGTGGTTTCATTGTTAACCTGTTCAAGTTACAGCTATTTAAGAGAGCATATTTTGAAGGATAATTAGTTATCTTGTCATACTGTACATTCATCAATTATTTAGCTGAGATCCTTATGAAGGTAGTTTGTTTAAACAAACACACTGTAGCACCCACTCCACACACTTTATAGCACACACCCACTTTAAACAAACACACTGTAGCACCCACTCCCCACACTTTATATTTATGGATGAAGGATTGCACTACAACTCGTACACCTTACTGTAAATTGTACCTAAAATTGTACCTCATCCCATTTCTGCTTTGCACTAGATAGTACTGTACATTAGTACACTGCATAGTATTGTGTATTGTATATTATATGGTAACTCAGAACATTGTACATATGTCTATACCGAACACTGTGACCTCATTTTCTTCTTCTAAATTCATGCTATATTATGTTATTATGTTATTTGATACTATCTTGTCTAGCACAGTCTCTGGAGCGTAACAGTAAGAAGCATTTTGTATGAAAGTATTCTGTACTTCTGTATGACAACTATTAAAGAACTTGAACTTGAACTTGAAGTACAGCAGTACCATGGTAAAATTGGTTTTGACATAAAAAATTACATTTTCGCTCTACTAGATGGTGGCCTTCTTGGATTTCTGGGTCAAATTGATGTCATAGAGTCAAACTGATGTCAGATTTGGAATCGTCATGGTTGACTTACACAAAAAAGTGTATTCATACATGATTCTATGTGCTCTGGATCAAAAGTGAATTTTTCAAGATGGCGTCAGCAGGTATTTTGGATTTGGCCATCTGACAAAAAATGCCTGGATTTTTGGGAGGGACACGGGGGCTAAATATTTGATAAAAGGTCCATAGAAGTCAAATCAATCCTCAAAACCTTCCATCTGGGACAGAGACATCTAGCTGCACCTTCCGTCTGGGACAGAGACGTCTAGCTGCACCTTCCGTCTGGGACAGAGACGTCTAGCTGCACCTTCCGTCTGGTACAGAGACGTCTAGCAGCACCTTCCGTCTGGGACAGAGACGTCTAGCTGCACCTTCCGTCTGGGACAGAGACGTCTAGCAGCACCTTCCATCTGGGACAGAGACGTCTAGCTGCACCTTCCGTCTGGGACAGAGACGTCTAGCTGCACCTTCCGTCTGGGACAGAGACGTCTAGCTGCACCTTCCGTCTGGGACAGAGACGTCTAGCTGCACCTTCCGTCTGGGACAGAGACGTCTAGCTGCACCTTCCGTCTGTGAGACTTTTTTTTTATCCACTTTTTCTTCTCCTGTTTTTCTGTGTTTTTCTCCCATCCCAATTTAGTCATGCCAATTCCCCCCTCCCCTTCCTGGTCGTTGCTCGCATGTGCAGCTAGACGTCCCCTTCCTGGTCGGTCAAGGGAGGGTTGATAGATACTATCACATGTCCCCTCCGATACATGCAGAGTCAGCCAGCCACTTCTTTTCACCTGCCAGCGCGGACTCTCATTGTTGAGGTATAACGTGTGTGGGAGGCTCACACTACCCTCACCATCTCCCTTCCTCGCTGTGCAGGCGCCCTGACCGACCTGTAGGAGTCGCTGTTTACAACGACCAGATCACCACCCACCGGCTTCCCTCCCGCTGACTCTGCCAATTGAGCCAGTATGACGGCCGGCCAAGCCGGAGGCAAAGCTGACAGCCGGATTCGATACCAGTGTCTCTCGTGTTGGTGACAAGCGCTTAGTCCGCTGCGCCACCCAGCCGCCCGTCTGGGAGACTTTTGAAGAGTTTTTGGAGTTTCAAATAACGGAAAATACATTATTTGGAACTCTCATTGTAAATAAATCATAATAATAATAAATTACCCTTTATTAATTGTAAATTGGAATATAGATATGTTTTGCCCCTGTCTTCACGGACAAATACAGTGAATTCTAATAACTCATAGCGGTGTCCACAGGTAATCAGTCATCTAGAGAATGTAAACATGTCTCCATTGCTATCTTGTTTTTGGTGGTGGGACTACCCGTTTGCTTGTGTTTGGATCACTGATTGGGCATTAAAAATGACAATTGCAGCTTCCATGGCTTTATTACATTTGGGCTTTATTACAAATGTACAAATGCTTCTATTTGGGGGGGCCTGTGGTGAAGTCTTACCTAAAGGCAGTGAACACGCCGATGGCCGTCAGCAGGGAAATGAGAGAGGTGGCATAGCCCACAGTGTAGACCTGCCTGAATGTGTACAGGTACTTTGTCTAGAGAGAGAGAGAGAGAGAGAGAGAGAGAGAGAGAGAGAGAGAGAGAGAGAGAGAGAGAGAGAGAGAGAGAGAGAGAGAGAGAGAATGATAGAGAGACAGAGAGAGAGAATGATAGAGAGACAGATAGAGAGAATGATAGAGAGACAGAGAGAGAGAAAGAGAGAGAGAACTAGTAAGATTATGTAAGGGATATGTAGATATAGTATCTACAGATACTGTATGTAAAAAGGATTATATGCAGGTGTGTACAAACAGAAGTGTATATATATTATATATATATGGTAAGAATAAATAAATAAATATATATAGTGTGACATACTTTGGGATGTTACGAGCTGTCACCAGATTGGAATTAATAAAACACACACGGCACAAGGTAGAAGCACGTTTAACAGCAGTTGTATTACTGTTTAGGGGAAAAGGAGAAGTTAGGGAAATCGTAAGCCAGTCCATAATACAAGAGAATCGTCTTGGTCCGTTAGCGGGGTCCGGTAAACAGAGAGCGGTTCTCATACGGGCGGGGGCTGATCCGGGAGAAGAGACGTCAGACAAGCAGGGGTCAATACACATGCGGGTTCTCAGACGATCAGCGGTTACAGCACAGAGCAGGGTACTCCTTCCAAAAGCAGATAAACAATGCATTGGTCACACAGACAATAATCTTCTCCTCTTCTCTCTCTTACTCACATCCTCTTCTTCCGTATGGTTTCGCCTCAGCTACTCCAATGATTCTGTATCTCTGTCTCCCTTTCCTATGCTGCTTGATTGAGTGGTGATTTCGCTCACATGTATCGGGCGCGTCTGGCACAGGTGCGCTTCATCTGTGCTGATGCGCTCTGCTCTGGCCGGAGTCTCTCCGGAACTCCTAATATGGGCATATACCCCTAACCCCAGTACCTTGGCCAACACATAGCGGCCGTCTATTACTACACCAGCCGGTCTGCCACATAACCCCCCCCCCCCCCCTCAGCTCCGAGCGGGAGGCAGGGGCGATCCAAGATGCCAGCACATCTTTCCGGGAGAGCGCATCCGCATTCCCGTGCGTGGCTCCGGACCTGTGGATGACATTGAAGGCAAAGGGTTTGAGTGAGAGAAACCACCAGGTGACCCTCGTATTATTATTCTTATTGCGTGACATCCAGACTAGTGGTGCATGGTCAGTTACCAGGGTGAAGTGCCGTCCCAACAGATAGTATTTTAACTCTCCCAAGGCCCACTTGATCGCCAGGCATTCCTTTTCGACTGTGGAATATTTTTGTTCCCTGGGCAGCAGATTCCAGCTGATATAAGTGATGGGATGCTCCTCACCTTCTTGCAGTTGGGATAGCATGGCACCCACCCCGGTTTCTGAGGCATCCGTCTGCACCACTAGCGGTTTGGTGAAGTCTGGAGCCACCAACAAGAGGTCAGAGCAGAGGGCCGCCTTTAGCTCCACGAAGGCCTTCTCCATCTCGGTCGTCCACAGGATCCGGTCTGGCAGCCGGCTCCGGGTCAGGTCCATTAGCGGCGCTGCTAGGGACGAGAAGTGGGGGACAAATCGGCGGTAGTAGCTAGCGAGCCCTATAAATGTTCGTACCTGTTGCTTGGTTTGGGGGCAAGGCCAACTCTGTATGGCGTCAACCTTTCCGACCTGAGGTTTGACATGGCCGCGGCCGAAGGTGTACCCTAGGCATCTCGGAGGCCTAGGCAACACTTTATGGGGTTCGCCATCAGCCTCACCCCCCTCGGGGCTCGCATTACCGCTTCCACCTGTTGGAGATAGGTCCCCCACACCATGTATGACGATATCGTCCAGATAGGCCGCTGCATAGTGCTGATGGGGCCGCAGGACTCGATCCATGAGTCGCTGGAACGTGGCCAGGGCTCTGTGTAAGCCGAATGGTAGTCGTACGTAGTGGAAGAGCACCTCTGGTGTGCCAAACGCTGTCTTCTCCCGAGCTGCTGGGGCTAGGGGTACCTGCCAGTACCCCTTTGTGAGATCCAGCGTTGTGATAAACCGGGCCCGGCCCAGGCTCTTGATCATCTTGTCGACCCTGGGCATAGGATATGCGTAAAATTTGGTTATTTCATTCAGTTTGCGGAAGTCATTGCAGAACCTCATTGATCCGTCTGGTTTCGGTACCAGCATGATGGGGCTTGACCAGCCGCTGTGGGACTCCTTAATGACACCCGCCTCCAACATGGCCTTTACCTCTTTTATGATGGCCTCTCGTCGTGCCACCGGGATCCAGTAAGGCCGTAACTTCACCTTCTTTCCAGGGTCCGTAATTATCTGATGTTCTGCTATTGTGGTGTGTCCTGGTTCCGAAGAGAACACATACTGATATCTCTGGACCAGCTCCTTCAGCTCCTGTTTCTGGCCCGGCATCAAGTTGTACACCCGGGCTTGTGCTCTTTGGGCGGCCGCCATTTGTTCCCTAACCATGGGGCAAATAGTAGCCATTATCTCTCTCACCTCCTCCACATGTTCCACCATGATCTGGTGGGGTGATGGCTGGTGTTACCAGGCCTCCTTGGCGAGGTCCAACATCCCTCTGGGCTTTCGGCCATACAGGAGCTCGAAGGGCGAGAAACCGGTAGACGCTTGTGGAACCTCCCTAATAGCAAATAACAGAAACGGGAGCAGCTGGTCCTAGTTCCGTCCATCGGCTTCTATTATCATTCTTTATCATCTGCTTGAGGGTTTGATTGAACCGCTCTACCAAGCCGTCTGTCTGGGGATGATACACAGAAGTTCTCAATTGTTTTACCTTCATCAGGCGAGACACGTCCTTCATGATCCGGGACATGAACGGAGTGCCTTGGTCAGTCAAGATCTCATCGGGTAGACCGACCCGAGAGAACAGCATCATCAGTTCCCGAGCAATTCCCTTCATGGCCATCGTCCGCAGGGAGATTGCTTCTGGGTACCTCGTGGCATAGTCAAGGATGACAAGGATATACTGATGTCCCCGTCCGATCTTTGGTAGGGGTCCCACCCGGTCTATTGCGATCCTGCTGAAAAGCACAGAGATAATGGGGAGGGGGATTAACGGGCTCCTCACGTGAGGTCTTGGTGCCACCTGCTGGCACTCAGGGCAACTACGGCAGTAGTCTTCCACCGCCTTCTTGATGCCCGGCCAGTAGAACCTCGCCTTGATCCTCTCCAGTGTTTTCTCGACTCCCAGGTGCGCTCCTAGCAGATGGGAGTGGGCCAACTGTAGGACAGAGGAGATGAAAGGGCGAGGCACCAACAACAGTTCTACCCAGACGCCGGCCTTCATGACCACTTGATACAATAATTTGTTCTTAATTGCAAAGTGTGGGAACATGACTTGTCTTACCCCGTTTATGGGCTGGCCATCCACCAGGGTCACCTGTTGTAGGGCACTGGTGAGGTTCACGTCTTCAAGTTGGGCGCTCCCGAACCGACCAGCCAAGGCAGGCATCATGGGCAGGTCTTCCTTGTCTAAGTTGAGGGGGAATAGATCTCCCAGGGCCGGATCGTCGTCATCCTCATTGGGTGGGGTCACGGCACCTTCGTTCGTTGCAGCCCCTGGTCCAGCTTCTTCTTCGGCTTCTGCTGCCTCTTTGCTGGATTCTCCCTCGGAGAGCGGGTTGGTGGAGGCCTCTGGGACGACGTTTTGGAATCCACAGATGTGTTGGTGCACGTGACGCTGTTTGGGTTGTGTCGGGGTGGGGGTTCCCCGGGTTGGGCGGCAGCATGTACGTTCCTCGCGTCGTCAGCAGCACCAGCCGGGTCTACGTGTACTCCCGGGTCTCACCGTGAATGCAGGTGACCCCCACCTTTGTAGCTAGGTGGGGTTGTTGGGCAAACTCGGGCCTCACCAGCGTCACAGTGCTTCCGGAGTCCAGGAGAGCGGTGGGGTCCTTCCCGTTGGCTTTTACCAGGGTTAGGGTGGAGTCCCGACCCTCCTGGGCCCAGCATGTAGTCAGTAGTCCACAGGGTTGGCTTATTTCACTTGCTGTTGTGGGCATCTCGGCATTGCGCCGTTGGGGGCAGTGACATGAAAGGTGTCCCTTTTCCCCACACTCGAAGCACCTGTCCTCTCTCGGGCTTAGGGTGCCCACCTGTCCCGTGTCCCGCTACAACAGAACAATGTCCTGCAATTCAAAGATTATATTATTATTATTATTATTATTATTATTATTATTATTATTATTATTATTATTATTATTATTATTATTATTATTATTATTATTATTATTATTATTATTATTATTATTATTATTATTATTATTATTATTATTATTATTATTATTATTATTATTATTATTATTATTATTATTATTATTATTATTATTTTTTTAAATGTTGTTCATTTAATGCCTCGCTCCAATTAAGTGTGTCACTCGAGTGAGTCAGAAGAAACACGCACCTCTGCGGGGCCAGCCGTGTATTAGGTCTAACAGAGTGACAGCCAACATAATGTTAAGTATTTTTATATACATGGTTATGGCTTTATTGTTTTAAAATCTGCATTGTTTTAAAACATTTTGTGGGTTCACCAGACACATATTGCGGAGACTGTGCTGTCTCGCCTTTTCTTTACGTTATATAGGGTTTGTGGAGACTTTGGGTCTCACCCTTTTTGTTTGCTATGAGCAACTGAGTGATCCGCTATTCACAATAAAAACATTATTATATTGTGAAGATCAACCATCGCATTCCGTCTCCTCTCTTCTACACTTCACTGCTAATAATGCTCAGGAAAAGATGGCTGAAAAGACTTAGCTCCTGCTCTTTCTATTAATGGAATGATTTTATCAGCTTGGATACCAAGATTGATGGTTACCTGCTTAATGATGAAAGTGTGATTACGGTATATAGATGTTGGTGACATAGTAGCGGCTGAGAAGGTGATTGGTGAAGCATCTATACAGTTTAATAAGATTAATAACTAAATGTGCTATATATAGCCTACCGTCTGCGTCGAATATGAAATAAAGGCATTTAAATAATAAATACATTTCTTTAATTTTAATTAGCAATAAAAAAAATTTAAATACTTTTTATTTTATAAAATTTTTCTCACCTACAGTACGTGTCCCACATTGTCCCGCAAAAGCAGTGCTGCTGTCCTGCGACTGAACCATTTTGACCTGGTCACCCTACTCGGGCTGGGTCGCCGCCGCCGGGGTTCCACCCCTTCTCCTCCCCGGCTAGACTCCTCTGGCCGGGTGGACTCTCGGCAGGGCTTCCCCTCTGTTCTCAGAGGTTGACCGCTCCAGAGCACTCCTTGAGCCGCCTACCAGCTCTGCTGCATTTTTCGGGTTCCGCTGACAGGCCAACTCTTTTGCTCGCAATGAGAGGGCTCGCATATAGCGGTCCATGATCACCCTCTCTAGTGCAGTTAAGGCCAGGGGCTCCGCCATCAGCCAGCTATTTGTGATCCTGGTGAGGTCATACATTTGGGGGCTGGGCGATACGGTGGGATCATAACCCCAGTCATGGTACCGCTGGGCTCTGGGTACCAGGGAATAACCAAGTCTATGGAGGATTTCTCCTTTAAGCGTGGCGTATGTCACCGTTCTCCCCTCTGACATATCCTGGTATGCAGACCTGTCAGAAACGGTGCTACAAACTCTCCCCAGTGATCTTCGGGGCCATCTCTTGCGTTGCGCTGTGTGTTCAAACGTGCGTAGGAAGGCTTCTACGTCATCCATGGCCATTTGTTTCACCAGGAAGTGTGGGGTGTTTGATTCCCCTATCCTCACTCTGTGCGCCCCTCGGTGGTCCCTCGTAATTCCTCCCACAGCTCTGTCATCTGTTTGAACTGCGCTGTCATATACTGCTCCAGGTTATACTGTTGCTGCTGCATACTCTGGGTATGGCGCTGCTCCTGCTGTTGGGCATTCACTGCCAGTAGCTGGTTGCTACTCACCAGCTGGGATAGGAGCGCTTCTATTCCGCTGGGGGTTATCATAGTTCGGTTGCTTTGGAATCTACCGGCTATTTGCGTGTGTATTTGATTCATTCCAATCAGAATGTGTTGCCCGCATTCTCCACCATATGTGACAGACTCTGGGGTGTTACGAGCTGTCACCAGATTGGAATTAACAAAACACACACGGCACAAGGTAGAAGCACGTTTAACAGCAGTTGTATTACTGTTTAGGGGAAAAGGAGAGGTTAGGGAAATCGTCAGCCAGTCCGTAATACAAGAGAGTTAGTGGGGTCTGGTACAGAGAGAGCAGTTCTCATACGGGCGGGGACTGATCCGGGAGAAGAGACGTCAGACAAGCAGGGGTCAATGCACATGCGGGTTCTCAGATGATCGGGGGTTACAGCACAGGGTCCTCCTTCCAAAAGCAGATAAACAACGCATTGGTCACACAGACAATAATCTTCTCCTGTTCTCTCTCTTACTCACGTCCTCTCCTTCCGTATGGTTTCGCCTCAGCTACTCCAATGATTCTGTATCTCTGTCTCCATTTTCTATGCTGCTTGATTGAGTGGTGATTGCGCTCACCTGTCTCGGGCGCATCTGGCACAGGTGCGCTTCATATGTGCTGATGCGCTCTGCTCTGGCGGGAGTCTCTCCGGAACTCCTAATATGGGCATATGCCCCAGTACCTTGGCCGACACATAGCAGCTGTCTATTACCACGCCAGCCGGTCTGCCACAATATATATACAGCATTATTGTACATGCTATCATACAGAGTTATATGGGTTATATGCAGGTATGTATATGTTGAACAGAGTAATTTGTTAATTTCTTCAACACAGAAACTAACAATCATATAAAACCATGAGAATGAGAATAGAATAGTTTCAGCCTTTGGTATCATTATCACGATAGGACGCTTAAAGGTGCTGTAAGTGGTATTTTTTTGTTTGTTAAAATAAATGATCTACATGTTAAAAAAATTATAGCTCTACAATCCGACAGCCATCACAGGGCTCTACAATCCGACAGCCATCACAGGTATTAACATGGGTCTCCCAGTCCCTCCACTCTGCAGTAAACACAAAATAAATGCCCTGGTATCCTGTTTGCAATTTATCCAATCAGGAGAGGGAACTCCACACTGCAAAAATTGTCTAAAAAAAATAAGAAATAAAATCTAGTTTTAAGCTAATTTGGCTTGGCAAGATTTCTTGAAATAAGTAAAACAATATCTAGGGTTCTTGCTCCTGATTGGATACAGTGGGGACGGGATACCAGGTCATATTCTCTGTTTATTGCAGAGCAGCAGGGACTGGGAGATTCATGTTACTGACCAGACACTCTATATCAGTGATGACTGTCAGAATGTAGAGCTATTCAACACTTATTTTAACAAAAAAACACCACTTACAGCACCTTTAACCCTTTCACTGCCGCACTACCAAACGGTTAACCCTTTCACTGCGCCAATACACAAAATGTTAACCCTTTCACTGCCACATGACAGCATGTTAACCCTTTCACTGCCACACTACAGAAGGTTAACCCTTTACTATCACACTACCGACGGTTAACCAGTGAAAGGGTTAAGCTCACATACCTCAGATTCAGGCTCATCGTCGTCATCAAAGACACAGGCTTCGTCATAGGAGGGGTACAGGTCGGTCCAGCCACTGGCGGTGCAGTTCCTGTAAACAAAGCCTGGGGGAGGGAGGGTGGGAGGGAGGGAGGGAGGGAGGGAGGGAGCGGAGGGGGGGTTGACACCAGGGCTAAAGTCAATTTAATTTCAGTTCATTCAATTTAGCTAGTAGGCCACCGTACGTACACTTTCCATTCATTTTCCATTCAATCAGTGGGCTTTTAAAATCACGTCAAGTGTTACTTCATTCATACCCTTGAGGAATTGCAGGTGACATAGCAGCATGGGGGGGGGGGGTGCAGTAGAATAGGTAATAATAATAATAATAATAATAATAATAATAATAATAATAATAATAATAATAATAATAATAATAATAATAATAATAATAATAATAATAATAATAATAATAATAATAATAATAATAATAATAATAATAATAATAATAATAATAATAATAATAATAATAATAATACTTATTATTATTATTATAATTATAATTATAATTATTATAATAATAATAATAATAATAATAATAATAATAATAATAATAATAATAATAATAATAATAATAATAATAATAATAATAATAATAATAATAATAATAATAATAATAATAATAATAATAATAATAATAATAATAATAATAATAATAATAATAATAATAATAATAATAATAATAATAATAATAATAATAATAATAATAATAATAATAATAATAATAATAATAATAATAATAATAGTAATAATAATAGAACGTAGAACAAAATGCAAAGTAATGATAGTGATAATAGTGATAACAGTAGTGAACAGTAGTGAGTGGCCAGATTCAATCAGACAGTAGTAATAGTAAAACACTGCACAGTCTGTGTAGTGTTTATTAGTTAGTGTGTCTTGAGTTGAAGTTACCATTTTCTATTACTGGGGAAAAAACTCCCTTACTCTGTAAATAAGTTGATGATGTGAAGTAATTTTTTCTTTTTTTTTTATATATTCGAGGATAAACCTCTTGAGATGCATCATTTGGTTTTCAAGAGGGTCCTCAAACACAAAACATAGAAGTCTACAACATCCACACAAAACAAAATACAAAACTCTAACAAATGGTAAATATTTCAATGACACAAAACAATAAACATACATGCATATAGAACAAGAGCTCTGTACTCCAAAACTCAAACCACACCCGGTTACATGTATTACAAATGTATAAACAACACAAATCTAAAACAAGAACAAGTCGATTTTAGATAAACAAGCAATAAAAAGTGATTGATCTGAATGAGATCATTATGTGGAATAATACTCTGTCACTTTACATAATATTCTCTAAAATGTATGTTATAACAAAAACCCTATTCTATTAACTCATTCAGCAACCAAAAACAAGATATCTCGTGTTTGAGAGCCAGCGGTTGAGCGCCAAAAACAAGATATCTCGTTTTTAGTTCCTTTTAACTTTTTTTAAACACTCGCGCAGGCCTTATGAGTGTGGCTGGGACCTGCAATGACGATTGAATCCCGACAGGTGGCAGTATCGCCTACGTTATGAACTGCATGGGCTGAGAGTAACCGAATCACCAGGGATCACTAGGGCACTCCTAGCAGTGGCAGCCGTGGCATGGCAGCACTGAGCAAACTACAGCAATCTAACATTCGACAATGGCGATCGCCTAGAGCGAACTATTGGATATTATGAAGAAGACTAAATGGTTTATATGGATGATGATTATGGATGATAAGGTACGTTTCCACCAGACTATGTTGGACTCAGCACTTCTGGTAAATCATAAAAATACTATCGTCAAACCGGCCGATGAGGAAACCTATTCATCTCCGTGGTATAGTCTGGCCCGAGCAGAATAGATGAAGAAGACACCGGATGAGGGCCACCTAACGTTATGTATTGATCCTGTTTTGATTCAAGACACTAAGAGCGAGAGTGGAGTACCTTCTGACAAAGGTAACATCTATTTTACATGTATTTTACTGAACCCCAACATAAAACATGGTTTTGTAATGATCACAGCGTCGGAAAACAACCCCCCCCCCCAATGGCTTTGTGAAGAAACATATGGTTGTGTACCTTCTGACAAAGGTAACGTCTATTTTACGTCTATTTTACCGAACCCCATCATAAAACATGCGTTTGTAACAGGGGCCTCGTTTTGGTATGGCAAGGTATGGCACTCGCCATACCTTGGCAAATTAAAATAGTAAAATAAAAAAAATAAAAAAGATATATATATTTTTTTATAATTACAATTTTTTATGTTGACTTAGAATTCGAATGTCAACATTATGAACGAAGCTTCGAACTATTCGGTACAGCCCTAGCATGTTTTGATATTGTCAATTATCTCACTTTTACTAGGTGACATTTTTTATTTTTTTATTTTCATTTTTTTCTACAACATACATAGACAATACATTTCGGCATTCAAAACTATAAAGACTTATCAACAAGAAATAAAAATAAAACAGATAGACAAAAATGAGAAAAGAAAAAAGTGTGGCATGGGTCCTTCGGTCCATTCTATATTTGCATCCTTTATTTACATTTTCAATCATTTCCTTGTATCCTTTTCAATCCCCTGTGATGTCGTTCCTTCCCCAGCTATATTCTTCCCACTTTTCCCATTTCGATTCAAACTTCTCCTCTTGCAGCCTCAGCAAATGCGTGATTCTCTCCATTTCCTGTATCCCCTCTACTATCTCTATCCATTGTTCCTTCGTTGGTGCTTCTACCCTGTACCACAGTTTAGTTAACGCTTTCTTGGCTGCCACTATTAGTATCCTAATCAAGTATTTGTCTTCCCCTTGAATTCCTTCCTGTGATAGGTTCCCCAGATACAACACTTGGCCTTCCTGGGGTATTTCGTATCCTATTATTTCATTTATTATCTCTCCTATCTCTTCCCAGTAGTTTCTTATTTTTGGACATCTCCAGAATATGTGTGTGTGGTTCGCTATTTCTTGTCCACACTCCCTCCAACATGGTTTCTTTGCTAGTGTGTAATTGCCCTGTATTTCTAGTGTTATAAAGAATCTAATTATGTTTTTCCACCCAAACTCCCTCCATATCCTTGATCCTGTGGTTGATTGTTGTGTCTTACATGTGTTATACCATTCCTCCTCTGTTATCTCTATTTCTAACTCCTTCTCCCACTTTTCTTTTATATACAATGTTGTATTTCCCTTACTGTCCATTATTGCCTGATAGAGTGCTGATATCACCTCCCCTTCCTTTCTTCGTATGATTTTACCATTATCTTAATTACCCCATTCTGTTCTTTGTCTCTGTCTTGCTTTATTTCCTTGTTATAGTAATCTCTAATCTGTAAATATCTAAAGTGGTCCCTATTCTCTAGTCTTTTGAACCCATGGTCTTCTATCCCTGGTTTGAATTTGTTGTTGTGTGTTATCCATCTCTGTATCTTGGATTCTTTTTCTAGCTTGTATTTCTTTACTATTGTGTTCCATATGTTTATAGTGAATTTGGTAATTCGGTCTAGTAGTTGTTCCTGTCTTATGAACAGCTCCCTATCTCCTATCAGTGCCTGCACTTTGAATCCCTCTCTTTTGGTTTCTATATCTTTCCATTTGGCCTCATAATTCACATTGCACCAGCATGCTACTGTTCTAAGCTGTGCTGCATAGTAATAGCTTTCTAAACTGGGTACTGCAATTCCTCCTTTTTCCTTTGGTAGTTGTAGAGTCACATATCTGATCCTTGGCCCCCAAATTAATCTTGATATCTCTCTGTCCCATTCCCTAAATAGTTTTTGTGGTATTAATATAGGTAGAGACTGAAATAGGTATAATAACCTTGGTAATATGTTCATCTTAATGATTTCGATCCTTGAGCTGAAATCTAGGGGCATTACTGTCCATCTTTCTAGGTCTCTCTTGATTTTCTGATTGATCTGTGTATAGTTTGCATCGTATAACCCATCCACCCCTCTTGTAATGTTCACCCCTAGGTACTTGATCCTGTCCATGTCAGATTTAATTTTGTATTTTTCTTTGATCTCTATCGTTGGCGTGTAGTTCAGTGCTAAAGTCTGTATCTTCGTCACGTTGAGTCTATATCCTGAGTAGTATCCATATTCTGTCAGTAAATCCATCAGTGTCAGAAAGCTTGTGTCTGGTTGTCTCATACTATCACGTCGTCTGCGAACAGTCCCAATTTATGGTCTGTTCCCCTTATCTCCACCCCTTTGATGTCTTTGGTCTGTCTAATTAGTTGAGCCAGTGGTTCGATGAATACATCGAAGAGCGTCGGCGAAAGACAGCAACCCTGTCTGGTAGCTCTCTCTAGTTTAATCCGGTCCGTCAAACTACCATTTACCTTAATCCTAGCCGTCGGTTCTTGATATAATGCCCTAATTGTTTTCATAGCGTTTTTGTCTAATCCAAATGTCTCCAATACTTTATATAAAAATATCCAGCTTACACTGTCGAAAGCTTTTTCTGCATCTAGGCTAACTAATACTGCACTTCCTCCTTCCTTTTGTATCTCCTCTACCACCTGCACTGTCTTCCTTATGTTATCCTGTGTCTGTCTTCCTTTAATGAATCCGGTATGGTCTTCGTCTATAATATCTGTCATAAATGTCTCAAATCTTTTGGATAGTATTGATGTATACATCTTGTAATCTACATTAAGTATGGACACAGGTCTGAAACTGCTACATAGTTCTCTATCATTCCCTTCTTTTGGAATTGTAGTAAGTATGGCCTCTTTCTGTGAGGTTTTGCCCGCTGCTCACTACCTTTTCTCTGTCTTCTTTAAGCCTACTGTTAGGAATTCCCTATTCTCTGTCTTCTTTAAGCCTACTGTTAGGAATTCCCTATTCTCTGTCTTCTTTAAGCCTACTGTTAGGAATTCCCTACTCACTCTCTCTAGCCCCCACCCTCTCGTTCCTTACCCTTAGTGGCCACACCTGTTTGATATTCTATTATCTCTCGCACCTGTGGTGGCAGGCTAATTAGTCCCCCTGTGGGCTTTAAATACCAGGGCGCTTCCCCTCGTTTTGGCGTGGGGTCGTGTTGTATACTTGCCGAGTCATATTCTCTAAACATCTAGACTCTTTCGGGAGATCCTCTGTCTGCCTATGCTGTTCCATTCTCCGGCGTCGAGATGTTTGCTCCAGCCTTCGCCTGCTGTCGCCGTTGCCTGAGAGTGGGACTGGTCTGCGCTCCCTAGACTTCCACGGGAGGCATCCCAGTCATCCACTTCAGACCCCCCGCGCAGCTGTCGTCCTGACGCACATCCAGACCAGCGCAGACGCTCTCCAGTCCACAGCGCGCAACGCGCATCTTCCAAGGACGCTCGAGCTTGGCACGCTCTCCAGACCAGCGCGCAACGCGCATCTTCCAGACCTTCGAGCTTGGCACGCTCCTCCGTACCAGCGCGCAACGCGCATCTTCCAAGGACGCTCGAGCTTGGCACGCTCTCCAGACCAGCGCGCAACGCGCATCTTCCAGACCTTCGAGCTTGGCACGCTCCTCCAGACCAGCGCGCAACGCGCATCTTCCAGACCTTCGAGCTTGGCACGCTCCTCCGTACCAGCGCACTGACGCGCATCTTCCAGACCTTCGAGCTTGGCACGCTCCTCCGTACCGGCGCACAGACGCGCATCTTCCAGACCTTCGTGCTTGGCACACTCCTCCTGGCAGACGCACCCCGGTGCGTCTCTCTGTTCCGACGCGCACACCAAGGTGTGGCGCGCCACTCTGTTCCTCGGCTCCGACAGTGGCTACCCGGTGGACGACATCCTCGCCACCGCCACTGTTCCAGCTCCCTGTTCCGACGCGCACACCAAGGTGTGGCGCGCACTCTGTTCCTCGGCTCCGACAGTGGCTACCCGGTGGACGACATCCTCGCCATCGCCACTGTTCCAGCTCCCTGTTCCGACGCGCACACCAAGGTGTGGCGCGCACTCTGTTCCTCGGCTCCGACAGTGGCTACCCGGTGGACGACATCCTCGCCACCGCCACTGTTCCAGCTCCCTGTTCCGACGCGCACACCAAGGTGTGGCGCGCACTCTGTTCCTCGGCTCCGACAGCGGCTACCCGGTGGACGATGCCCTCGTCACCGCCACTGTTCCAGCACTCTGTTCCTCGGCTCCGACAGCGGCTACCCGGTGGACGATGCCCTCGTCACCGCCACTGTTCCAGCACTCTCTCCCTCGGCTCGGACAGCCAGCCGCCCCGGTGGCGATGCCTTCGTTCCCGTAGCTGTCCCTGTACCATTACGCATGCGCCTGGGTGAGTTTTGATTGTGATGTCACTCACCCAGCGTAGTGCCCTTGCCCCCGTTCCCGCTGCTGTCCCCGTACCTTTACGCATACGCCTGGGTGAGTTTTGATTGTGATGTCACTCACCCAGCGTAGTGCCCTTGCCCCCGTTCCCGCTGCTGTCCCCGTACCTTTACGCATACGCCTGGGTGAGTTTTGATTGTGATGTCACTCACTCAGCGTAGTGCCCTTGCCCCCGTTCCCGCTGCTGCCCCTTTACCTTTACGCATACGCCTGGGTGAGTTTTGATTGTGATGTCACTCTCCCAGCGTATTGCCTCTGTTAGTTAGTTTGGACATTTCATCTCCCAGCGTATTGCCTCTGTTAGTTAGTTTGGACATTTCATCTCCCAGCGTAATGCCTCTGTTTTTGGTTCTCACTTAGAATAGTATTTTTGGACTTTACATCTCCCCCTGTGTGTTTGTCACACGAAGATATTATTACTTTGTTCACTTTGTTATTTGGACTGTTCTGCACCTGCTCTGTTTTTTCCCTTTTGTGCATTAACTCTCTCCTCTGTCCTGCAGAGCGGCCCAGATGTTTTCCCACCAGTCCCCAGTTCCTCCCTGTACCCCAGCCCGCCTCCGCGGGCCTCAGTCCCCTCTGTTCCCTAGTTCTCCCCTTTCTAGTTCCACCTAGTTCCTGTTTCCTAGTTCTCCCCTTTCTAGTTCCACCTAGTTCCTGTTCCCTAGTTCTCCCCTTTCTAGTTCCACCTAGTTCCTGGTCCCAAGTTCTCCCCTTCTAGTTCCACCTAGTTCCTGTTCCCTAGTTCTCCCCTTTCTAGTTCCACCTAGTTCCTTGTCCCTAGTTCCCCTAGTACCCGTTTCTCCTGTTCCCTAGCTCTCCTAGTCCCTAGTCCTCTCTCCCTAGTTCTCCTTGTCCCTGGGTTACTCTAGTCTCTAGTTCCTCTGTCCCAAGGCGTTCCCTTAACCTTCCCTTAGGCGTTCCCTTACCCTCCCATAGTGTTCCCTTTCCTGCCCGCCTCTTAAAGGCACCTTTCCTTCCCCTCATATTATATTCCTGTATTTGTGATTCTCCCTTAAAGGGACAGTGCCCTTTTCCCTGTATTTCCCTGTTGTTCAATAAATATCTGTTTCTTGGCAAACCATCATACCTGTCTTGTGTTGTGCGATTGGGGTCGGTTACAAACCATAACAGTACGACCCCACCAAATCGACGACCCCAGCCAGCACAGACGGTGTATGTTGAGTTTGCCTTTTTTTTTCTTGTTCCCTCTAGCTCCCCTGTTAGCCCTGTTAGCTCCCCTGTTAGCTTGTTAGTCTCCCCTCTAGCTTCCCTGTTAGCCCAGTTTAGCTTCCTTGTTAGTCCTGTTTAGCTCCCTTGTTAGCCTGTTACTCCCCTGTTTTAGCTTGTTAGTCTCCCCGGTTAGCTCCCCTGGTTGCTTCCCGTTTTGCCCTGTTTGACCCCCCTGTAGCTAGCCATGCCCTGGCGGCTAACCCAGTCCCTCTGCATGGCCCCGGTCTGCTAGCTTGGCCCCGGCTGTTAGCACAGCCTCTATGTTAAATGCAGCCTTGCAGCTGGCATAGGCCCTGTAGCTAGCCAGGCCCAAGCAGCTAACCCGGTCCCTCTGCATGGCCTCCACTTTTTTGTGTAGTTTTTCCCACTGCTAGGACTGCCCTTTCAGCTAGCAAGGTCAGTTTATCTCACACAGCTAGGACTGTCCTTCCAGCTAGCTTGTGCTCTCATGCTGGTCCAGCCCTGTCTGCCAGCCTAGCTCCGGCAGCTAGCGCAGCCTCTATGTTGATGTAGCAGTACAGCTAGCATAGGCCCTGTAGCTATCAGTGCCCTGGCAGCTACCCTTTCCCTCTGCTAGCCTGGCTCCGGCAGCTTGCGCAGCCTCTATGTTGATGTAGCAGTACAGCTAGCATAGGCCCTGTAGCTATCAGTGCCCTGGCAGCTAACCTTCCCTCTGCTAGCCCTTTCCCGGTGCTTCCATGGTTACCCCTTAGCTACCCTGCTCGCCCCTCGGTTCCTCTAGACCAGTTCTCTTGCCCAGTTCGCTAGACTAGTTCTCTAGATCCAGTTCCCCCAGTTGCCCCTCTGCTACCCTAGTTACCCCTCGGCGACCCTGTTTCGTTTGCTAGCCCCACTCTTGTGGTGGCTTCCCCTACTGGCTTGGCCAGTGCCTTTGTTTTTGTCTTGTTTTGCCCCCTGCCACTCTGTCTGTATTTGTTTTGGGTCGCCGGGTGGCTCCCGTTGGAGGGGGGGATACTGTGAGGTTTTGCCCGCTGCTCACTACCTTTTCTCTGTCTTCTTTAAGCCTACTGTTAGGAATTCCCTATTCTCTGTCTTCTTTAAGCCTACTGTTAGGAATTCCCTATTCTCTGTCTTCTTTAAGCCTACTGTTAGGAATTCCCTACTCACTCTCTCTAGCCCCCACCCTCTCGTTCCTTACCCTTAGTGGCCACACCTGTTTGATATTCTATTATCTCTCGCACCTGTGGTGGCAGGCTAATTAGTCCCCCTGTGGGCTTTAAATACCAGGGCGCTTCCCCTCGTTTTGGCGTGGGGTCGTGTTGTATACTTGCCGAGTCATATTCTCTAAACATCTAGACTCTTTCGGGAGATCCTCTGTCTGCCTATGCTGTTCCATTCTCCGGCGTCGAGATGTTTGCTCCAGCCTTCGCCTGCTGTCGCCGTTGCCTGAGAGTGGGACTGGTCTGCGCTCCCTAGACTTCCACGGGAGGCATCCCAGTCATCCACTTCAGACCCCCCGCGCAGCTGTCGTCCTGACGCACATCCAGACCAGCGCAGACGCTCTCCAGTCCACAGCGCGCAACGCGCATCTTCCAAGGACGCTCGAGCTTGGCACGCTCTCCAGACCAGCGCGCAACGCGCATCTTCCAGACCTTCGAGCTTGGCACGCTCCTCCGTACCAGCGCGCAACGCGCATCTTCCAAGGACGCTCGAGCTTGGCACGCTCTCCAGACCAGCGCGCAACGCGCATCTTCCAGACCTTCGAGCTTGGCACGCTCCTCCAGACCAGCGCGCAACGCGCATCTTCCAGACCTTCGAGCTTGGCACGCTCCTCCGTACCAGCGCACTGACGCGCATCTTCCAGACCTTCGAGCTTGGCACGCTCCTCCGTACCGGCGCACAGACGCGCATCTTCCAGACCTTCGTGCTTGGCACACTCCTCCTGGCAGACGCACCCCGGTGCGTCTCTCTGTTCCGACGCGCACACCAAGGTGTGGCGCGCCACTCTGTTCCTCGGCTCCGACAGTGGCTACCCGGTGGACGACATCCTCGCCACCGCCACTGTTCCAGCTCCCTGTTCCGACGCGCACACCAAGGTGTGGCGCGCACTCTGTTCCTCGGCTCCGACAGTGGCTACCCGGTGGACGACATCCTCGCCATCGCCACTGTTCCAGCTCCCTGTTCCGACGCGCACACCAAGGTGTGGCGCGCACTCTGTTCCTCGGCTCCGACAGTGGCTACCCGGTGGACGACATCCTCGCCACCGCCACTGTTCCAGCTCCCTGTTCCGACGCGCACACCAAGGTGTGGCGCGCACTCTGTTCCTCGGCTCCGACAGCGGCTACCCGGTGGACGATGCCCCCGTCACCGCCACTGTTCCAGCACTCTGTTCCTCGGCTCCGACAGCGGCTACCCGGTGGACGATGCCCTCGTCACCGCCACTGTTCCAGCACTCTCTCCCTCGGCTCGGACAGCCAGCCGCCCCGGTGGCGATGCCTTCGTTCCCGTAGCTGTCCCTGTACCATTACGCATGCGCCTGGGTGAGTTTTGATTGTGATGTCACTCACCCAGCGTAGTGCCCTTGCCCCCGTTCCCGCTGCTGTCCCCGTACCTTTACGCATAAGCCTGGGTGAGTTTTGATTGTGATGTCACTCACCCAGCGTAGTGCCCTTGCCCCCGTTCCCGCTGCTGTCCCCGTACCTTTACGCATACGCCTGGGTGAGTTTTGATTGTGATGTCACTCACTCAGCGTAGTGCCCTTGCCCCCGTTCCCGCTGCTGCCCCTTTACCTTTACGCATACGCCTGGGTGAGTTTTGATTGTGATGTCACTCTCCCAGCGTATTGCCTCTGTTAGTTAGTTTGGACATTTCATCTCCCAGCGTATTGCCTCTGTTAGTTAGTTTGGACATTTCATCTCCCAGCGTAATGCCTCTGTTTTTGGTTCTCACTTAGAATAGTATTTTTGGACTTTACATCTCCCCCTGTGTGTTTGTCACACGAAGATATTATTACTTTGTTCACTTTGTTATTTGGACTGTTCTGCACCTGCTCTGTTTTTTCCCTTTTGTGCATTAACTCTCTCCTCTGTCCTGCAGAGCGGCCCAGATGTTTTCCCACCAGTCCCCAGTTCCTCCCTGTACCCCAGCCCGCCTCCGCGGGCCTCAGTCCCCTCTGTTCCCTAGTTCTCCCCTTTCTAGTTCCACCTAGTTCCTGTTTCCTAGTTCTCCCCTTTCTAGTTCCACCTAGTTCCTGTTCCCTAGTTCTCCCCTTTCTAGTTCCACCTAGTTCCTGGTCCCAAGTTCTCCCCTTCTAGTTCCACCTAGTTCCTGTTCCCTAGTTCTCCCCTTTCTAGTTCCACCTAGTTCCTTGTCCCTAGTTCCCCTAGTACCCGTTTCTCCTGTTCCCTAGCTCTCCTAGTCCCTAGTCCTCTCTCCCTAGTTCTCCTTGTCCCTGGGTTACTCTAGTCTCTAGTTCCTCTGTCCCAAGGCGTTCCCTTAACCTTCCCTTAGGCGTTCCCTTACCCTCCCATAGTGTTCCCTTTCCTGCCCGCCTCTTAAAGGCACCTTTCCTTCCCCTCATATTATATTCCTGTATTTGTGATTCTCCCTTAAAGGGACAGTGCCCTTTTCCCTGTATTTCCCTGTTGTTCAATAAATATCTGTTTCTTGGCAAACCATCATACCTGTCTTGTGTTGTGCGATTGGGGTCGGTTACAAACCATAACACTTTCCATGAAGGTGGCATTGTGCCTTCTGAATGCTGCTTCTAATATGGGGCTCAGTTCCTGTCTAAATGTTTTGTAGAATTCCGAGGGGAATCCGTCGCTACCCGGTGACTTACTACTCTTTGCTTAACTGATCGCAGTCCATACTTCCTGTTCTGTGATCTCTGCATTTAATATTTCGTTCTGTTCCTTCCCTATCGATGGTAGATCTAATTTTTCAAAACATTTCTCTATCTCCTCTTCTCCTGCCGCTATCGGTTGTGTGTATAGTTTCTTATAATATTCTTCAAATGTCTTCTCTATTTCAGCTGGTTCTCTCAGTATTTTGTTTGTGTTCGTGTCCCTTATTGTGTGTATTGTGTTCTGTTTTTGTTATGTCCTGATTCGTCTAGCTAAAAGTCTGGTCGCTCTCGGTCCCCCTTCAAAGTATGTCTGCTTCATGTATCTAGCTTTCTTCTCTATTTCTGTCAGCAGCTCTTTGTTTATCTTTCCTCTAACTTCCTTTACCTCTCTAAGTGTCTTTTGGATCTTTAATTCTCTAATCTCTAATTCTTTCAGTTTCTTTATCAAGTTCTGGTATGTCTCTATTCTAGCCTTCTTGAGTAATGCCGTCTTTGCTATACATTTTCCACGTATTACTACTGTGGGGCGGCGTGGCTCAGGGGTAGAGCGGGTCGTCCAATGATCGAAGGGTTGATGGTTCGAATCCCGCTCAAGCCCATGTCCATCCCACTGCCGTTGTGTCCTTGGGCAAGACACTTAACCTACTTGCCTCGTATGAATGTGTATGCATGTGAATGAATGTTGGTGGTGGTCGGAGGGGCCGTAGGCTATGATTATTCGCCACGCTTCCGTGAGTCTGCCTCACGGCAGCTCTGGCTGCAATTGTAGCTTACCACCACCGGTATGACTGTGTATGAACCAATAATGGACTCTGTAAGCGCTCTGGGGTCTCTGGGGTGTCACGAAGAGCGCTATATAAATCCAATCCATTATTATTATTATTTATTACTACCTTTAGTGCATCCCATAACATTTTTGGGTCTACCTCTCCATTATCATTTTCTTCTCTGTATCTAATTATGTCTTCCTTTACTTCATTAACCAAACCTTTGTTATGTAATAGTCCTACATTCAGTCTCCAAACTGTATTTCTCCGTCTACTTTTAAGATTCACTGTCAGATATATTGTGCTATGATCTGATATGTCCGTTACCCCTATCCTGCATTCTTCTACCCTGTATCTTTCCCCTGTTGTCATGAGAAAATAGTCTATCCTTGAATATGTTGTGTGTGGATGCGAATAATGTGTGTATTCTCTATCTAGTGTGTGCATTGCTCTCCATATGTCCTTGATTCCTAATTCTGCCATTTGTATATTCTTATATTCTTATATTCTTATATTCTTATATTCTTATTTGCTAATGTTTGTCCTCCATTTCTTTGTGCTTGTCGTGTCTATGTCATAGTTCAGTACTACATTGAAATCACCTGTACAGATCAGGACCCCTTCGCCTTCCAACGCTATGATATCAAAGATCGTTTCAAATAGATATTTCTCACGTTCTGGTGGAGCATACACATTCACTAGTGTTACCATTTGACCTTCCATTTTCCCCTTGACCATTACATACCTCCCCTCTTTATCCCTTATGTCCCTGATCATTTCAAACTTCACTGTGTTCTTAATTAGTATAGCTACTCCTCTTCTAAGGTTCTGTTTAAAAGAACTATAGAACAGATTTTCATATCTGAATCTCTTCAGCTTTTCATGTTCTTGTGATATTAGATGTGTTTCTTGTAAGAAGATGACCTGCGCCTCCTCTTTCTTAAGTTTCGTCATCACCTTACTCCTCTTGATCGGATTATTCATACCATTCACATTCAACGACATAATTTGTATACCCTTAACTTGTGTCATATATCTTTTCCAATTGTTTTCCCCTTCTACCCATGTCACATAAAATAATATTTGTGGTTGTAGCCTCTGCTATCTCCGTCTGATTTACATACATATAACCATAATAAACATTAACATCCACATTAACACTTGGAACTTCCATGGTATTTGAATCCCCATGTCCTTTTTTATAACTTTCGGTATAATTATCTCGTATGTACTTTACCATCTTCTCCTTGCATACTGTAAGTCCTTTTCATGTTTTCATCTTCTTGTATTGTGTGTGTCATATGTATATCAGTCAAATGTGTCTTGAATCTCCATGTCCTTTTTTTTTAATAACTTTTGGTATAATTATCTCGTATGTACTACCATCTTCTCATTGCATCAGTCCTTCTCATGTATGCATTAACCTGTATTGTGTGTGTATTGTACTTATCCTCCCTTGGATCACTGTGTCCCCTCTCGTCTCCTCTCTGCCCCCCTTCTCTGTGTCTTTGCGTCTTCCTTCTCAGTTGATCTGCTTTGAATCGATTCAGATCCCCTTCACCTTCCCGTTCTCCTCGCCTTTTCCTCGTCCCTCGACCCTGGTCCATCTCCTCGTTCTCTCCAACCTCTGCAACAGCGTCGTTCTCTCCTCTTCTCCTCCCGGCACCTTCCATCCTCTTCGGTTCATGTCCCTCGCCGCGTCCCGCACGTCGCCGTACACCTTTGCGCCTTCATTCCAATGGACCTTCAGCGTGGTCATTGGTGATTGAAATCTGATTCCTTTTTCTGAGTATTTTTTATCTGAACGTAGCTCCGACACTTTACCGCCACCTCTGTTGCATAGTCATGGTCGAAGGTTACTTTCTGTCCTTCCACCTACATCTTCGTCTGCCAGGCTGCTCTGAGGATGTTTTCTTTTACTTCGAATTCCAAGAAATTAACTATAACTGCTCTCGGTGGTTTGTCCAACCGCAGCTTCAGCGCCAGTGTCCTGTGTGCTCTTTGAATCCCTGTCTTGTCGAGTTCTGTCATCTTCAATTCTCTTTGAATTAGGCTGTCTACATATTTGATCATAGAGTCTCCTTCCATCCCTTCTTTCAGTCCCCATATTCGTATGTTGTTTCTCCTCGACCTCCCCTCCAAGTCCATTAACTTTTCTCTCAATATGTTCTGTTGTTCGAGCGTCTCCTTTAGAATATCTTGTATTTCTGTAGTCCATTCCTCCGTTTCTGCCGTCCCTCCTTCCAACATCTTTATGTCTTTCTCTTGTTCCTGTAGTTTTCCATCCATTGTCTCGAGTCCCTTATCCATTTCCTCTCTGAGCTCGTCCTGACCTTTCTTTAACTCTTCCCTGAGTCCATCGATGCTGTTTTGGATATTCTGCGTGCTTGCCTGGATAGCCATTGCATTAGCTTGTATGCTAGTTTGTAGGCTAGTTTGAAGGCTAGTTTGTAGCTCTTGGTTAGCTGTTGCGTTAGCCTGTTGGCTAGTCATCACGCTATCTTGCATGTTCTGCGTGTTAGCTTGTACGCTAGCTTGTATGCTAGTTTGTATAGCTTGGATAGCCTTTGCGTTAGTTTGCATGTTAGCTTGTAGCTCTTGGATAGCCTTTTGGTTACTCACCGCACTAGCTTGTATGCTAGTTCGTAGCTCTTGGTTAGCAGCATGTACACTAGCTTGTATGTTCGCTTGTATCTTCGCTATCCATGCAGGCGGGTTCCACAGGCTAGAATCCAGGAAGACATAGGTCTTTATAGTGGAGAGAAAGGGATTGTGGGTAGGATGGCCCATGTATTGGATTGGAGGGGGGCCAGGAGGAGGGAGGGATGAGTTAGAAAGGGGGGATGGTATCAGGTGAGAGACAAAATGTGGATGAATGGGGGATGGTTGGAACTTGGAACATGACTGGGAGATTGTTTGAGGGGGGGAGGAGATCATTATTCCCCAATAGCAAGGCTAGTCATGGTGCCAGATAATTCCAGGTGTTATCATATGTGATCACACTGATGATCCCAAATTATATAAACATGTAACATGTTCCCAGGGCCGATTCTATCTTTTTGGGGGCCCTAAGCAAAATGTTGTTTGGGGGCCCCTATTTTGTGAAACTATGGTGGGGGGATTCCAAACCCTCTACGGTGGGCAGAATTTAACATTTAAATGCATCAATCTGGTGCACTTTAAGAGGAAAAGAGGCTAGATCTGTGAAAAACTCTTATCTTTTAACTTTTATTTTATTTTGATGATTTGTTACAGTATACAGGATACAGTATATGATTTTTTTTTATCTTGAGCATATAGGTGCTTTCACTCAATGGACTAGAGTGCTTGGCTACCAAGAAAGACTGATCATTTTAATTTAAAACAATTTAAAATGAATGTTCCTTGTTGAAGGGAGTTCACTTTGCGTTCCGGGTTTGGCAGTGAACTCGTCATTTACTGCGGAAATGATTAAAGATGCTTGTATTCAATAAAGCTTGGACGATCCTTTCTCTGTGCAAATATTGAAGCACAGTTAGCTTCTCTTCCCTATTTTTAGCATGCAGCAACATTTAGATTTGAAATTAGCAGTGATGGGCAGTAGCTAGCTACAAGTGGCGACGCTACATAGCTTAACTACATTTCTCAGTAGCGTGATGGTAGCGTCGCTACTTTTGAACCAAGTAGCGTTCTCTGTAGTGCAGCTATTTTTAGAATCAAGTAGTGACGTAGCGTGAGTAAAACGCTACACGCTACTATCCGGAGAAACAGACTAAAAAAAAAAAAAACTCCCCATAGAAAACCCACTATGATTGGTTGGTTGGTTTAGATATGAGTATGACGACTCACGATTGGGTAAGGTTAGGCCAAAACATTACGGGTAGGCCAATCAGAGGCAAGATAGGGCGGGACATGCCACTCCAGCTCCGCAAATCAGGAAGTAAAAAAATCTAAACACAACAGAAAATGAACAATATTATGGGGGTGGAGAAAAGAAAAAACAAACTAACATAAATAATACATACACTAAGAGGGAAAATATCACAGAGCATGGAATGTTTTGTGAGTTACATATTTAAATACATTTGGTTATTTAGCTGACGCTTTCATTCAAAGCAACATACAAATTGTGTACAACAAGTCAGCAGGAGTGGTACATATCTAGCAGCCAAGGATAAGTAGTATTGTTTGTCTAGCAGTGTCAAGCTTGAGTGTTATACTCTGAGTACATACTGTAGTAGTATAGACATATTAGCATAGTTGGTGGTAGTATAGACATGGTAGCATAATAGTCAAATGCAGTAAGACAGTTATTATTAGTTAAAATTTTGATATTGAAGAAGTGTGTTTTTGGTTGATAAAGTGGGCAGTTTATCCTGTGCTGAAAAGTCTCCATTCCAATAGAGAGAGTATATATTTTGGTGTTTATTTGATTGGCCTTTTATTTATTACGTTTCCACAGTTCTTTCCTCATACTTTATTAACATTTTGTACATAATACAAGTTCATGTTAAAATGATGACACAAAAAGCCAGACCGAGGGCTTGTTTCAGTTTTCTAATAAACAATCAAACTGAACCTTTTTTTTGCCTGCCTATTTGTTTGGTGCATGGAAACTCATAAAGAAAAAAAAAAAAAAAAGTAGTAGTGCCGATGTAGTTAGCTATTTTTGCCATGTTCTTGTAGTGTAGCTTGCTACATTTATCTGGGGATAGCTAACATTGTAGTTGAGCTATATTTAATCGAGAGTAACTTGTAGTGTAGCTTACTACATTTTCCAAGTAGCTTTCCCATCACTGGAAATTAGTTTCAAAATGGTTGCACCCTGATCAAAATAGAAAATTACAGTAGATTACAGTAAATTTCATTATCTGTTCTTATGCACGCCTGGTGATACTAAATCCAAATTGAACTCGGCCATTTGAAAGATAATATATATAAATGTGTGAATTGGCTATAATAAGGTAATTTATAAGCCTGCTATTCTATATTCTATAATAATATTTCAAATTGCATTGGTCCAGATGGAAGAATTCAGTACTGTATCTACAGAACCTTCTGTTTAATCATCTTCCCTTTATTAATTTCCTTAGATTTTTTTGTACACAAAAAAGGTAAGAAGGTACTGAACGAGATCAGTGGCAGTTCTTCATGTCTGGTCATTATTAGCATGGTGTTATTCACTGTCAAAGATGCAAAGAAAAATCATAATTCATATTCTCCTTTGTTTCATCACAATTTAAGGAAGCCTAGTAATAGACACAATATTTCTGACACTGGGAATACATTCACTGAGGTCCATAGATGTCCATAGATACCAATAATCTGCAAATGGACCTTGTAGAAGTGGAGCAATATTCCATTTACTTAGGTATGTATTTTAGGCGGATTTTCAGAAAATAGGCTCCGGGCTTAACACATCCAGTGCCATTCACCAGAGGTCGCTGTGGGCCATGTGTGCCAGCGCTTTAATGAATGGGGATACATGCCAGTGTTTGCAGTGCTAAAACTAGATTAAATATTATAGCTATGGATCTAATAATATAGTCGATTGTAATTGAGTTTCTTCCGGTCAAGATGCAAAAAACTGATAATTATTTCATCAATACATTCCTGTTTTATACCATGGTGAATATGAGTATAGTTTTAGAGTAATTTTGTGTAATCCCAGGAAACGCCGGTAAGCAGCGTTTACTGCATTTCACTATAAATCGTGGCATTCCTCGCTTGGATCAACAATCAATCTGAATCAATGCTATATTATCGGTCTTATGTTTCATCATGCATGCATGAAAGGGTGGGGGGTGTTATGCTTTGATCGTCACCAACAGCATACGCTGTGGAGTAACGTTACAGGACACACACGGATCAAAATGAAGGCATGCTCGGATCAACGCAAGATTGATAGCATATAGCCCTTACCTTGACTAGGAGGTACTGCAAAAAGAATATTCCAATTATCTGATCGCCATTCCAAGTATTGATCTTGATCGTGTTGCCAAGATAATCCACGGAAGTACATGAATCCACGGTGCTTGGTTCTCCCCAGTCCATGTGCTATAAAGGTTACTACTGCCCGGGTAGGAAAACCCGGACCGGATTTGTTAGATCAATGTACAGGCTGAACCAAAGAGAATCCAAAGACGTGCAATAGCGACCGCAATGCGTTAGGCGGCGGTATTGTACGTTTGCGATCTCAGACCCATTCAGGACAGCCTGCACAAGGTGCCTCGATGGATTATGAATGGCAATAGCGAATAAAAGAAATAACGACCCAGAAACGAGAATCTTCATTTTTTGGCACTGAACCGTTGGGCCACAGAAACAAGAATTCTCGTGAACGGCAACCAATGTGTTAAAGGGGCTATGCGTTATAAATGTCATTTTTCAGTCTCTAGCATTGTATTATAGTAATAGGAGTTCGTATCAATGTGTTTTTGGGCCTAAATACTATATTGACGAATTCCTCAGCTACAGCCCATCCCCTGTTTGCCTCTAGTAAATCAGGTCATGTTGATTTGACGACCTGGTGCACGTCACAGGGCGCTGTTTATAGCGCACGGTGATGTGATTGGCTCTGTGGTTTTAGTAATGCCCGCCTCCATTCTTCGACAGACAGACCGGCGTTAGCTCTCGGGACTCGGGAGCGATCGCTAGCTAGTTAGCACCAGCCGGGGCCGGCGTTAGCAACCGGGGGCGTCGCGGAGCATTCAGCCTGCTGGCTACCTAGATCCACTTCAACCAGCGTCGCGGAGCATTCAGCCTGCTGGCTACACAGCTTGTCGGTGTGCTAATAGCCTCTGCAAGCTAACGGTAGCTGGCTCCAGGCTATTAGCACATCGACAAGCTGCTGGAGCTCCCGACGCTCGGCTGGTTGAAGTGGATCTAGGAATGCTCCGCGACGCTCCCGGTTGCTATCATGTGCAGGTCCTCTTCTCAGACCTGTGTACTGCACACGCATCATGCAAGCTACACATCGCTGCATGTTGATCAATGGTGGCCCACTCGGTGCATCACAGTGGGCTACTATTGTGCTAACAACAACCGCGGTGTCCGGCTTGTCGGCCGGCATGAGTGCTCGATTTAAAATGGTTCTCTCCTCTTTGTATACCTTTGTCCTCACAAGTATTCTGCCAGGGAACTTATGGATACGACAATAGTAGTAGTTATAAGGTGTTTGATCATTGTGTCGTTGTACATATTGTGTATACACCGTTAGAAGCTAACGTAGCTTAGCTTGGTAGCTATTGTGCTAACAACATACCCCGACGTCTAGCTTGTTAGCCGGCATGAATGCCCGATTTAAAATGGTTCTCTCCTCTTCGTATACCTTTTTCCTCACAATTATTCTGCCAGGGAACTTATGGACACGACAATAGTAGTAGTTATAAGGTGTTTGAGCTTGTAACGTTAGTTAGCTCATAGCTATCGTTTGAGCTTGTAACGTTAGTTAGCTCATAGCTCTCGTGTACCACGATAGCTATGAGCTAACTAACGTTACAAGCTCAAACACCTTATAACTACTACTATTGTCGTGTCCATAAGTTCCCTGGCAGAATACTTGTGAGGACAAAGGTATACAAAGAGGAGAGAACCATTTTAAATCGGGTATTCATGCCGGCTAACAAGCTAGACGTCGCAGCATGTTGTTAGCACAATAGTAGCCCACTGTGATGCACCGAGTGGGCTACTATTGATCAACATGCAGCGACATGTAGCTTGCATGGTGCAGTGCTTTGCCCCACAGGTCTGAGAAGAGGACCTGTGGTACCCTTGACTGAGATTTCATAATCAAAACTGTTAGATCAACCCTGAAAACTGAAAATATCTGTGGTAATAGTTCATAACATGGACTCTCAGAGTGATGGAACCTATGTTAGCTTCTAACGATGTATACACAATATGTACAACGACACAATGATTTACATTATTACAAATATGGTAACGTGGTTGTGGCTTTTACAAATAGTGGTAACATATATATATATAGATAGACAGTACTGCTACATCTCTATATTTATGACATACCATATTTGTATGTAACCTGAAACCTAAGGGGGGACCCTGATGTAAACAAGACGAAAGTCTTTCTCTGGTCTGCATCCCCTTAACAATTGTGTGTATTGAGCTGTACTGTATTGTACCCATTCTACAATCTGTTAATAAAGTTTTCAATCAATCAATCAATAAGACCTCCACCTGGATGGAATGACGGGGAGATGGGCGGAGCTATTTGGTGGGTGGCTGTCACTCAAAGTGTGGGTGGAGCCAAGCCAATAATAGCCTGCTTTCATGAGGCTGAAAAATGCTGGTTTTGAGTACAAGATTAGAAATATAAAACAATGATTATTTTTGGAATAAAAATTACACATGTGTTACATAGACTCACAGGAAGTGTGTAAAGTTGCCCAAATAGTGCTAGGAATAGCACTGCATGACACCTTTAAGAGGTTAACGTTACTGTGTGTTGTAGCTATGTTAATAAATTCTGAATGGCATTAACGTTAGTTGGCCGGGTATGTTAGCTAGTATGATAGTCCAGACAAACAAAGCTATTTAGTTAGCTTGCTATCTATCGTTGGTAATCAAAAGTTGTCTGTATTTAACGCTACCTCAGGATACCACTGTCATTGAATTTAGTTGGTTAGCTATTTAGCTAATGTTGATAGCATTGAATATCATCAACGCTAGCTGGCTGGCTACAACAAATTCTCACAAGCTGGCACCGTAAAATCTCAACACCAGCCATGGGAATACTATTTACTAAATTATGGAGGCTTTTTAATCGTCAAGGTAAGAGAGGCTTTGTCATGATCAACTGAAGGTGTATGTATGCTATGGAACAGTCTATGTGCTTGGCTACTTAACTAGCTTATTTGGGTTTTCAGAAAAAGGCCCGCTATGTGACGCTAATCTCTAGCTAGTATCGTATCGTGTATTTCATCACAGTAGCCTCCCGGTGTTTAATAAACAATTCTAGCCAGGACATATCTGGACATATAAGACATATATGTATCATGTTTATTTTTTGTTGGCTGGGTTTGCGCATGCGGATTAAGGGAGAGGTGGGCTATCGCGTCATCGGTTCAGGAAAGATGCTATAGGCTTGTAAAGACGGGAACGCAAGGGTGGTGTTGATTGATTGATTTATTGCGTCTTCAGATTTGTCCGTTCTGGGACCCATTCTCAGAAAATAGCGTATTCAGGCTCCCAGAACGGTTCCGTGTGGACGAAAGGTGCATACGATAAAATACTTTGACGGATACAACCAAAATCATCTTCGTCTGGACATGGCCTTAATTTCCTGCATTCTGATGTAGGCTACTATTATCAGAGGCATGTCTCCACCCCCCCTCCTCTCCTCCTCTCTCTCTGCAATATTCTATGAGAAGAAAGTGGAGAACATCCGCAGCTGCTTCTCCCAACCCCCACCCATTCCAAATGCTGAATTGAGAACCTCATCCTTTACTCTGTCATCTTTCTCTCCCATTACAGACACACAGAGGCCTTGACACTGGTAATGTCAAACCGTCCCACTACATGCCAGCTGGACCCGATACCCTCCCCACTCCTCCAGACCATAGCACCAGACATCCTCCCATTCCTAACGGCAACCATCAACTCCTCCCACCTCCCTAAAACAAGCCAGAGTCACACCGCTGCTAAAGAAAACAACCATGAACCCCACCGTCATAGACTATAACTATCGTCCTGTCTCTCTTCTCTCCTTCCTCTCTAAATCACTTGAATGTGCCGTATCCAACCAACTTACCGATTATCTCTTACAGAATGACCTCCTAGACCCAGTTCAGTCAGGCTTCAGGACTGGTCACTCCACAGAGATGGCCCTCATAGCAGTCACAGAGGCTCTTCCTGATTCTCCTGGACCTGTCGTCAGATCCTACTCGCATCCCTCACAGGAATGGGAGTGGTTGGCTCTGCGCTGGTATGGCTGACATACCTCGACGACCACTCCTACCAAGGGCTCGGACCCCTCCTCTTCATGTCTCGCCTTGACTACTGCAATGCACTGCTTGCTGGTCTACCGACCACCGCCACCAAGCCTCTTCAACTCATTCAGAACGCAGCGGCCCACCTGATCTCCAACCTACCAAAGTCAGCCCATGTTACCCCACTTCTTAGGGACCTGCACTGGCTCCCCATCGCCGCATGAATCCGCTTCAAGTTCCTTGACCTGGCATATTGTGCCAGACCGCCTACCTCCGGTCAATGGTCTTTAACTACACTTCAAGACCCCTCCGCTCTACATCCTCTGGCCACCTCAGAACCACTCCTATCCGAGCTCCGGGAGGGTCATCAAAGAGGAGCCACCTATTCTCGGTCCTTGCTCCACAATGGTAGAACAAACTTCCAACCACAGTTAGGACAGCTGAAACCCGTCCAATCTTTCGCCGTCGACTAAGGACACACTTCTTCAATCAATATCTGAATTGAAAAAAAATTCACTCAACACTCAAGTTTCAACACTTTGATGAACATTGTTACTCAGCCAAAAGAGGTGTAGAATTGTAACCTTCCTGCTGACTTCAACTTGTTACAGAACTTGTAAGTCGCTTTGGATAAAAGCGTCAGCTAAATGACTAAATGTAAATGTAAGGTTGAGATGGTACAGTCCGGAAGGGGTGTCTGAAATTGTTGGTTATTATATAGTTACAGGTAAGAAGGATATATAAATGTTTTGACCCCCTTGTTTTTTGCCTCAAGTGCTTTCATTGAGGTTACAGAATCTGACCCCCAAACCATAACTTTAAGCCTGACATGTTTTTAGGAAGAACGTAGTCAAGTAGGCTATATTAATGGATCTCAGGATCTTCAGGACAGAGTCCCTAGAGACTTTATAAAAACACAGAATCCTCCAAATACCGGGTTTCATTTATATTTTGGTCCCAAAATTACTTCATATTCTAATTGATTAGCCTGCTATGAATCTTTGAAATGGTGGAACAGGCTTTTAATAATAAATATGAGCCGTGGGGACGAGAATGTATGCAGCTCAGAAGAAGCTGGTGATCTTTACCACAATGCTGTGTTTCAGTCAGTCAGTCAGTCAGTCAGTCAGTCAGTCAGTCAGTCAGTCAGTCAGTCAGTCAGTCAGTCAGTCAGTCAGTCAGTCAGTCAGTCAGTCAGTCAGTCAGTCAGTCAGTCACTCACTCACCCAGTCACTCACCCAGTCACTCACTCAGTCACTCACTCGGTCAGTCACCAGTGTTGGGCAGTAATGCGTTACCTAGCAACGCGTTACTCTCATTGTATTACTTTCCCAGTAACGAGTAAAGTAAGGCATTACAATTTCCAAAATAGTCATTATATTACAGTTACTAATCCAAGTTACGTAATGCTGTGTTACTCATGCCAGTTAGGGTAGGCCTATCTTGTGTATACTGCAGCTTGTGTTTACTGTTTACTTTTACTCTTACTCATATTATATATTTAAATTCTAAATTGTTATTGCCTAAATCTATTATCACATATAATATAACCGATAGGGCATACAGACCCTCATCTGCACCTTTATTTTTCTCATATTTTTATATTCAGAGTTACCAGAGGTACCTCCGCCTCTCCCCTCCCTCATGCTGCTATGACCCCAAATTTCCCCAAGGGGATCAATAAATAAATATCTTATTATCTTATCTTATCTTATGCACTAGCTGACTTTCTCGGCAGAAAATACCTTTTCGCCGCTCTTCCGACTGGATTACTTTTGTTTTACGCTGATTGGCTGAAGGAGTTTGTCTGTCAAGCCAAGTGCTACCGCCCACTGAAATGAGTCTAGGCCGCTAGAAGCCCAGGCTCACTTTGTGGCAGCAGATGAGCCCGGCTTCCAGGCTTAGTGGCCCATGGTATTGGAACCGCCACAATCTGCCAGCGCTTTTTGCCTATCTGTGCTGTTATTTCCTGCCTCAGCGCTTTGCGCTCTCATCCATGTGTGTGTGTGTGTGTGTGTGTGTGTGTGTGTGTGTGTGTGTGTGTGTGTGTGTGTGTGTGTGTGTGTGTGTGTGTGTGTGTGCGTGCGTGCGCTATGGCGTAGTTTTCGCGCGTGTGTGAGCCTCCATATGTCCCTCTGATAGACTATTACATTTGCATTTAGTCATTCAGCTGAAGCGACTTACAAATTGTGAAGTACTTTTTTGCAATAATAATGCAGGACCTGCTCAGAGGTCTTTAATTGGTATGCAATTATCCTCAACACACACACACACAGGCACGTGCACACATAGAGCCCAAGGGGTCTGTAGGGTAAGCACTTATTCCCTCCCCCCTGAACATTTACGGAGATGTATGGGCCTTATAAGTCAGTGATAAAAGTGTCTTTCAAGGATAAGTGAGCTCCTGCACTGATTATTATAGTTCAATATTCAATATTTGATCACCAAAACCCCCAAAAATAATAAAAAGCCCCCCCCCCCCCCCCCCCCCCCCCCCGCCCGAAAAGGGCCCTTAAAAATCGGGCTCGCGCGATTTGCGTGCTCGGTTAAAAAACACTTTATATATATATAGTGCCCTTTTCAGCCTTTGAGCACCTGCCCCTCTAAAGTCCTGTGCACGTCCCTGCTCACACACACCTGCACACACACGCATGCATTGTCTCTGTAGGATCGCCGATGCGATTCGTCTCTGCGATTAACCCATCCCATCGCCCTTCCCCCCCCAAGGGCAGCCGGGAGCAGACAGGCGTCAACGTGAGCCGCGCCAGGGGACCAATCCAAGTGGTCCTGCCCGTCTTCGTCTCCACACAGAAAAGCCTGGTGGTGAGATACCCCACCTGGGTACCTGGCATCATGGAAACCTGGTCCCCAAGCGGGAATCGAATCCTGGACCTTCTTGCTGTGAGGCGAGAGTGTTAACCACTACACCACCATGCCGCTGAAGTCAGCAGGAAGGGTACAACTCAGCTAAGAGTAAATGGTATTGTTCGTCAAATAGTGTCAAACTTGAGTGCTACACTCTGACATATTAGCATGATAGGTAGGTAGTAGTATAAGACTTATATAGTAGTATAAGGACGTACAGTAGGTAGCAATAAGGGCCTTACAAATGAACAACTACCAGTGTTTGTTGCACCTCTCCATTAGAAAGGACCAACCAACCTTCTCATAAAGGACACAGTGATGAGTGTCATAGCTATCATTAGTGATGAATCTGAGGGCAGAGTGATATACAGAGTATAGGGCCCTCATTTATCAACAATTCTTAGAAAGTGTTCTATTTTCGTTCTTAAGCACAGAATTTAGAATGTGTGTACGTACAGAAAAATCGGGATTTAACACACGTGCGTACTCGGGTCGTACGCACACTCCGTGTTGATAAATACCATTTGTTCTTACCGTCAATGCTCATGCATGATTATCCATATATGGTAATGAAACACCCCCATGGGATGTGAAATAATGGACTAACCTGAGCGAACTCTGAGAAACTTCACTGAGAGCGAGATTGATCACGGAGGTCTAAGCAACTAATTCAACGTGCTGTCGAACCAAGAAGACACAACGCGTGTTATGAGATAAATACGCGACAGGCTGGCGGACTTGTACACGGTGATGTCAGATATCAACGACTCCCTAAGACCATTGCTGCAATTCTGCCTGGACAGCTCAAAATACTAATAAAGACCATTGACCACTGTTTGGAGTTGGTGTGTCATTATAACTATGCTTGAATATGAATGCCTTTATTCGTTTCGTTCGATTGGCTACCGGGTATAATATGATTTGTAGAGGCATACAATCTATTTTGTTGTCGGTACTAGGTAGCCTATATAAATGAGATATAATAGCAGCCATAGCCTACATTATGCAACAGTAACTTGCGCATATATAATAACACAGCCCTGCGAAGCCTGCATACAGTAAACTAACTTGATCGTTAATCTAGCTGTTGTACCTTTACGCTTATGAAAACATTAAATAATATGTATATAGGCTATAGGCCGTCATTTAGCCTTAATAGCCTATATATTCTCAAATGGCATTTAATGGCTATCCGCTGTGGGCTATCTCCTCGCTGACGGACCAGTATACCTTTATATCATATCATATTCCTATATGTCTCCAAGGAATCGTGGGGCTCTGGGGAATAAAGGTTGGGAACCCCTGCTATAGCCCATATGATCCTTTATAATTGTATAGGCTATTTTATTTACAGTTTACTCTATCAGCCTACCCAGCATGTAATACGTTCTTTGTTAGAACTCAACTCGTTATTATTTTGGGCAGATTGCAGAAATACGGGAACGTTTTGATTATATTTAAAAGGCTTTGACATTGTAAAACGAAATAAGTGGAATTTCAAGTTGTAAGCAGAATACAAGTCATATCACACACACAATATATGCTACCTGTATCATGTATGCTTTTCATCCATTTAAGACACATTTATTGCAAGGGTTTTGTAATACACATAAACTCAACAAATAACCTCCGTTCTCGTTGCAATGCGTTTTTAATTCTTTCTTATACAGTAGGAAGGGGGAAGAACACTATATCGTGGGTGTTCATATATTTCTGCTTACAGCTTCGAAATTCCACTTATTTCGTTTAACAATGGCAAAGCCTTTTAAATATAATCAAAACGTTCCCGTATTTCTGCAATCTATGCGCAAAATAATAACGAGTTGAGTTACGGGGAGCGCAGTCAGTACACCCCGTAGTATTCAGATAACACTATATATAAACCATGCTGCATTCATTCGGAAAGAAAGACCTATTCCAAATGCTATTTATAGGGTTTTGACAATAATTACACTACTGTCGCTATTTTACAATTAACTATAATGAATTACGGGGGGTCATACCGTACACGTCAGTCAAACTAATGTACGAAAGCTTATTTCCGCGTCTGCAGTCTCTATATTCTACCGCTGGGCGCCAGGTACGCATGGTCCGAGCTGTGCGTATATATACGCACAAAGTCAAGCACACGTTCAAATTGATAAATCCCACACTTTGCTTAGAAATTATCATACGCACGGGTTACGCACATATCTGTGTGTACGCACCATTGATAAATGAGGGCCCAGGGATTTAAGGGTTGATGCTGTATAACCCCACATTGTTCCGTGTATAACCCCACATCGTTCCCTGTATAACCCCACATTGTTCCCTGTATAACCCCACATCGTTCCCTGTATAACCCCACATTGTTCCCTGTATAACCCCACATCGTTCCCTGTATAACCCCACATCGTTCCCTGTATAACCCCACATCGTTCCCTGTATAACCTCACATCGTTCCCTGTATAACCCCACATTGTTCCCTGTATAACCTCACATTGTTCCCTGTATAACCCCACATTGTTCCCTGTATAACCCCACATTGTTCCCTGTATAATCCCACATTGTTCCATGTATAACCCCACATCACTCCCTGTATAACCCCACATTGTTCCCTGTATAACCCCACATTGTTCCCTGTATAACCCCACATTGTTCCCTGTATAACCCCACATTGTTCCCTGTATAACCCCACATTGTTCCCTGTATAACCCCACATCGTTCCCAGTATAACCCCACATTGTTCCCTGTATAACCCCACATCACTCCCTGTATAACCCCACATTGTTCCCTGTATAACCCCACATCGTTCCCTGTATAACCCCACATTGTTCCCTGTATAACCCCACATCGCTCCCTGTATAACCCCACATAACTCCCTGTATAACCCCACATCGTTCCCAACCCTGTATATCCCCACATTGTTCCCTGTATAACCCTACATAGTTCCCAATGCTGTATAACCCCACATCGTTCCCTGTATAACCCCACATCGTTCCCTGTATAACCCCACATAGTTCCCTGTATAACTCCACATCGTCCCCTGTATAACCCTACATCTTTCCCTGTATAACCTCACATCGTTCCCTGTATAACTCCACATTGTTCCCTGTATAACCCCACATCGTTCCCTGTATAACCTCACATCGTTCCCTGTATAACCCCACATTGTTCCCTGTATAACCTCACATTGTTCCCTGTATAACCCCACATTGTTCCCTGTATAACCCCACATTGTTCCCTGTATAACCCCACATTGTTCCATGTATAACCCCACATCACTCCCTGTATAACCCCACATTGTTCCCTGTATAACCCCACATTGTTCCCTGTATAACCCCACATTGTTCCCTGTATAACCCCACATTGTTCCCTGTATAACCCCACATTGTTCCATGTATAACCCCACATCACTCCCTGTATAACCCCACATTGTTCCCTGTATAACCTCACATTGTTCCCTGTATAACCCCACATTGTTCCCTGTATAAGCCCACATCGTTCCCTGTATAACCTCACATCGTTCCCTGTATAACTCCACATTGTTCCCTGTATAACCCCACATCGTTCCCTGTATAACCTCACATCGTTCCCTGTATAACCCCACATTGTTCCCTGTATAACCTCACATTGTTCCCTGTATAACCCCACATTGTTCCATGTATAACCCCACATCACTCCCTGTATAACCCCACATTGTTCCCTGTATAACCCCACATTGTTCCCTGTATAACCCCACATTGTTCCCTGTATAACCCCACATCGTTCCCTGTATAACCCCACATTGTTCCCTGTATAACCCCACATCGCTCCCTGTATAACCCCACATAACTCCCTGTATAACCCCACATCGTTCCCAACCCTGTATATCCCCACATTGTTCCCTGTATAACCCTACATAGTTCCCAATGCTGTATAACCCCACATCGTTCCCTGTATAACCCCACATCGTTCCCTGTATAACTCAACATCGTCCCCTGTATAACCCTACATCTTTCCCTGTATAACCTCACATCGTTCCCTGTATAACTCCACATCATTCCCTGTATAACCCCACATTGCTCCCTGTATAACCCCACATCGTTCCCTGTATAACCCCACATCACTCCCTGTATAACTCCACATCGTTCCCAATGCTGTATAATGCCACATCGTTCCCAATGGTGTATAACCCCACATCGTTCCCAATGCTGTATAACCCCACATCGTTCCCATATTCATATTGATGGGATTCAGTTAAATGTGAACCATTCCCTCACACGGGCTGAGGTGGGAACCGACCTTGGTTGCTGGAGAAATGCTGGAAGACATCGGAGCAGGAAACATTGACCACCTGACCGCCTTCTGCCCGCGGCCAACACAGCACCTCGTCCCACTCTGTCCTACAGCCTGGAAGACATGGCAGGGAGTATCAATCAACCAGTCAATCAATCAACCAATCAATTAATCAATCAATTAACAAATCAACCAGTCAACCAATCAATCAACCAACCAATCAATCAACCAACCAGTCAACCATCAATCAATCAACCAATCAATAAATCAATCAACCAGTCAATCAATAAATCAATACATTTATTATTTATTCTAACTTTTAACGTTTTCAGAAAACATTCATCATCATAGTATTGCTGATACGGGCTAGATCCACAAAGAATGGATTGCACGGTGCTAATTGTTTAATATCTGTAATACTGGGAAACCAGAGTGTTATGGTTTGTAACCGACCCCAATCGCACAACACAAGACAGGTATGATGGTTTGCCAAGAAACAGATATTTATTGAACAACAGGGAAATACAGGGAAAAGGGCACTGTCCCTTTAAGGGAGAATCACAAGTACAGGAATATAATATGAGGGGAAGGAAAGGTGCCTTTAAGAGGCGGGCAGGAAAAGGGAACACTAAGGGAAAGTAAGGGAACGCCTAAGGGAAGGTTAAGGGAACGCCTTGGGACAGAGGAACTAGAGACTAGGTAAACCAGGGACAAGGAGAACTAGGGAGAGAGGACTAGGGACTAGGAGAGCTAGGGAACAGGAGAAACGGGGACTAGGGGAACTAGGGACAAGGAACTAGGTGGAACTAGAAGGGGAGAACTTGGGACCAGGAACTAGGTGGAACTAGAAAGGGGAGAACTAGGGAACAGGAACTAGGTGGAACTAGAAGGGGAGAACTTGGGACCAGGAACTAGGTGGAACTAGAAGGGGAGAACTAGGGAACAGGAACTAGGTGGAACTAGAAAAGGGGAGAACTAGGGAACAGAGGGGACTGAGGCCCGCGGAGGCGGGCTGGGAAACAGGGAGGAACTGGGAGGACTGGTGGAAATCATCTGGGCCGCTCTGCAGGCGTATGCGTAAAGGTACAGGAACAGCAGCGGGAACGGGGGCAAGGGCACTACGCTGAGTGAGTGACATCACAATCAAAACTCACCCAGCGTATGCGTCAAGGTACAGGGGCAGCAGCGGGAACGGGGGCAAGGGCACTACGCTGGGTGAGTGACATCACAATCAAAACTCACCCAGGCGTATGCGTAAAGGTACAGGGACAGCAACGGCGGGGTGCCGGCTGTCCGAGCCGAGGACAGAGTGGTGCAGGAACAGGCAGCGGGGCGAGAGCGTCGCCACCGGGGCGCCGGCTGTCCGAGCCGAGGACAGAGTGGTGCTGGAACAGGCGGTGGTGGCGAAGGTGTCGTCACCGGGTAGCCGACTGTCGGAGCCGAGGAACAGAGTGCGCGCCACACCTTGGTGTGCGCGTCGGAACAGGGAGCTGGAACAGTGGCGGTGGCGAGGATGTCGTCCACCGGGTAGCCACTGTCGGAGCCGAGGAACAGAGTGCGCGCCACACCTTGGTGTGCGCGTCGGAACAGAGAGACGCCTCGGGGTGCGTCTGCGAGGAGGAGTGTGCCAAGCACGAAGGTCTGGAAGATGCGCGTCAGTGCGCTGGTACGGAGGAGCGTGCCAAGCTCGAAGGTCTGGAAGATGCGCGTTGCGCGCTGGTCTGGAGAGCGTGCCAAGCTCGAGCGTCCTTGGAAGATGCGCGTTGCGCGCTGAGGACTGGAGAGCGTGCCAAGCTCGAGCGTCCTTGGAAGATGCGCGTTGCGCGCTGGTCTGGAGAGCGTGCCAAGCTCGAGCGTCCTTGGAAGATGCGCGTTGCGCGCTGGTCTGGAGAGCGTGCCAAGCTCGAGGGTTCTTGGAAGATGCGCGTTGCGCGCTGGTCTGGAGAGCGTGCCAAGCTCGAGCGTCCTTGGAAGATGCGCGTTGCGCGCTGATCTGGAGAGCGTGCCAAGCTCGAGGGTTCTTGGAAGATGCGCGTTGCGCGCTGGTCTGGAGAGCGTGCCAAGCTCGAGCGTCCTTGGAAGATGCGCGTTGCGCGCTGGTCTGGAGAGCGTGCCAAGCTCGAGGGTTCTTGGAAGATGCGCGTTGCGCGCTGGTCTGGAGAGCGTGCCAAGCTCGAGCGTCCTTGGAAGATGCGCGTTGCGCGCTGAGGACTGGAGAGCGTCCAAGCTCGAGCGTCCTTGGAAGATGCGCGTTGCGCGCTGAGGACTGGAGAGCGTCTGCGCTGGTCTGGATGTGCGTCAGGACGAACAGCTGCGCGGGGGTCTGCAGTGGAACGCTGGGGTGCCTCCCGTGGAAGTACAGGGAGCGCAGACCAGTCTCCCCCACAGGCAACGGCGACAGCTGGCGAAGGCTGGAGCAAACATCTCGACGCCGGAGAATGGAACAGCCTAGGCAGACAGAGGATCTCCCGAAAGAGTCTAGATGTTTAGAGAATATGACTCGGCAAGTATACAACACGACCCCACGCCAAAACGAGGGGAAGCGCCCTGGTATTTAAAGCCCACAGGGGGACTAATTAGCCTGCCACCACAGGTGCGAGAGATAATAGAATATCGAACAGGTGTGGCCACTAAGGGTAAGGAACGAGAGGGTGGGGGCTAGAGAGAGTGAGTGAGAAGGGAAAATAAACAGTATAGAAGGGAAATAAACAGTATAGGCTTAAAGAAACAGAGAAAAGGTAGTGAGCAGCGGGCAAAACCTCACAGTATCCCCCCCTCCAACGGGAGCCACCCGGCGACCCAAAACAAATACAGACAGAGTGGCAGGGGGCAAAACAAGAGGTACTGGCCAAGCCAGCAGGGGAAGCCACCACAAGAGTGGGGCTAGCAAAAGAAACAGGGTCGCCGAGGGGTAACTGGGGGAACTGGTCTAGAGGAACTGGTCTAGAGGAACTGGGTCTAGAGAACAAGTCTAGAGGAACTGGTCTAGAGAACTGGTCTAGAGAACTGGTCTAGAGAACTGGGCTAGAGAACTGGTCTAGAGAACTGGTTTAGAGAACTGGTCTAGAGAACTGGTCTAGAGGAACTGGTCTAGAGGAACTGGGTCTAGAGAACTGGTCTAGAGCAACTGGTCTAGAGGAACTGAGGGGCAAGCAGGGTAGCAAAGGGGTAACCATGGTAGCACCGGGAAAGGGCTAGCAGAGGGAAGGTTGCTGCCAGGGCACTGATAGCTACAGGGCCTATGCTAGCTGTACTGCTACATCAACATAGAGGCTGCGCAAGCTGCCGGAGCCAGGCTAGCAGAGGGAAAGGGTAGCTGCCAGGGCACTGATAGCTACAGGGCCTATGCTAGCTGTACTGCTACATCAACATAGAGGCTGCGCTAGCTGCCGAGCTAGGCTAGCAGAGGGAAAGGGTAGCTGCCAAGGCACTGATAGCTACAGGGCCTATGCTAGCTGTACTGCTACATCTACATAGAGGCTGCGCTAGCTGCCGGAGCTAGGCTGGCAGACAGGGCTGGACCAGCATGAGAGAACAAGCTAGCTGGAAGGACAGTCCTAGCTGTGGGAATACTGACCTTGCTAGCTGAAGGGCAGTCCTAGCAGTGGGAGAAACTACACAAAAAAGTGGAGGCCATGCAGAGGGACCGGGTTAGCTGCTTGGGCCTGGCTAGCTACAGGGCCTATGCCAGCTGCAAGGCTGCATTAACATAGAGGCTGTGCTAACAGCCGGGGCCAAGCTAGCAGACCGGGGCCATGCAGAGGGAAACTGGGTTAGCTGCCAGGGCATGGCTAGCTACAGGGCGGTCAAACAGGGCAAAACGGGAAGCAAACAGGGGAGCTAACCGGGGAGACTAACAAGCTAAACAGGGAAGCTAAACTGGGCTAAACAGGGGAGTAACAGGCTAACAAGGGAGCTAAACAGGACTAACAAGGAAGCTAAACTGGGCTAACAGGGAAGCTAACAGGGGAGCTAGAGGGGAACAAGAGGGAACAAGAAAAAAAAAAGGCAAACTCAACATACACCGTCTGTGCTGGCTGGGGTCGTCGATTTGGTGGGGTCGTACTGTTATGGTTTGTAACCGACCCCAATCGCACAACACAAGACAGGTATGATGGTTTGCCAAGAAACAGATATTTATTGAACAACAGGGAAATACAGGGAAAAGGGCACTGTCCCTTTAAGGGAGAATCACAAGTACAGGAATATAATATGAGGGGAAGGAAAGGTGCCTTTAAGAGGCGGGCAGGAAAAGGGAACACTAAGGGAAAGTAAGAAAACGCCTAAGGGAAGGTTAAGGGAACGCCTTGGGACAGAGGAACTAGAGACTAGGTAAACCAGGGACAAGGAGAACTAGGGAGAGAGGACTAGGGACTAGGAGAGCTAGGGAACAGGAGAAACGGGGACTAGGGGAACTAGGGACAAGGAACTAGGTGGAACTAGAAGGGGAGAACTTGGGACCAGGAACTAGGTGGAACTAGAAAGGGGAGAACTAGGGAACAGGAACTAGGTGGAACTAGAAGGGGAGAACTTGGGACCAGGAACTAGGTGGAACTAGAAGGGGAGAACTAGGGAACAGGAACTAGGTGGAACTAGAAAAGGGGAGAACTAGGGAACAGAGGGGACTGAGGCCCGCGGAGGCGGGCTGGGAAACAGGGAGGAACTGGGAGGACTGGTGGAAATCATCTGGGCCGCTCTGCAGGCGTATGCGTAAAGGTACAGGAACAGCAGCGGGAACGGGGGCAAGGGCACTACGCTGAGTGAGTGACATCACAATCAAAACTCACCCAGCGTATGCGTCAAGGTACAGGGGCAGCAGCGGGAACGGGGGCAAGGGCACTACGCTGGGTGAGTGACATCACAATCAAAACTCACCCAGGCGTATGCGTAAAGGTACAGGGACAGCAACGGCGGGGTGCCGGCTGTCCGAGCCGAGGACAGAGTGGTGCAGGAACAGGCAGCGGGGCGAGAGCGTCGCCACCGGGGCGCCGGCTGTCCGAACCGAGGACAGAGTGGTGCTGGAACAGGCGGCGGTGGCGAAGGTGTCGTCACCGGGTAGCCGACTGTCGGAGCCGAGGAACAGAGTGCGCGCCACACCTTGGTGTGCGCGTCGGAACAGGGAGCTGGAACAGTGGCGGTGGCGAGGATGTCGTCCACCGGGTAGCCACTGTCGGAGCCGAGGAACAGAGTGCGCGCCACACCTTGGTGTGCGCGTCGGAACAGAGAGACGCCTCGGGGTGCGTCTGCGAGGAGGAGTGTGCCAAGCACGAAGGTCTGGAAGATGCGCGTCAGTGCGCTGGTACGGAGGAGCGTGCCAAGCTCGAAGGTCTGGAAGATGCGCGTTGCGCGCTGGTCTGGAGAGCGTGCCAAGCTCGAGCGTCCTTGGAAGATGCGCGTTGCGCGCTGAGGACTGGAGAGCGTGCCAAGCTCGAGCGTCCTTGGAAGATGCGCGTTGCGCGCTGGTCTGGAGAGCGTGCCAAGCTCGAGCGTCCTTGGAAGATGCGCGTTGCGCGCTGGTCTGGAGAGCGTGCCAAGCTCGAGGGTTCTTGGAAGATGCGCGTTGCGCGCTGGTCTGGAGAGCGTGCCAAGCTCGAGCGTCCTTGGAAGATGCGCGTTGCGCGCTGATCTGGAGAGCGTGCCAAGCTCGAGGGTTCTTGGAAGATGCGCGTTGCGCGCTGGTCTGGAGAGCGTGCCAAGCTCGAGCGTCCTTGGAAGATGCGCGTTGCGCGCTGGTCTGGAGAGCGTGCCAAGCTCGAGGGTTCTTGGAAGATGCGCGTTGCGCGCTGGTCTGGAGAGCGTGCCAAGCTCGAGCGTCCTTGGAAGATGCGCGTTGCGCGCTGAGGACTGGAGAGCGTCCAAGCTCGAGCGTCCTTGGAAGATGCGCGTTGCGCGCTGAGGACTGGAGAGCGTCTGCGCTGGTCTGGATGTGCGTCAGGACGAACAGCTGCGCGGGGGTCTGCAGTGGAACGCTGGGGTGCCTCCCGTGGAAGTACAGGGAGCGCAGACCAGTCTCCCCCACAGGCAACGGCGACAGCTGGCGAAGGCTGGAGCAAACATCTCGACGCCGGAGAATGGAACAGCCTAGGCAGACAGAGGATCTCCCGAAAGAGTCTAGATGTTTAGAGAATATGACTCGGCAAGTATACAACACGACCCCACGCCAAAACGAGGGGAAGCGCCCTGGTATTTAAAGCCCACAGGGGGACTAATTAGCCTGCCACCACAGGTGCGAGAGATAATAGAATATCGAACAGGTGTGGCCACTAAGGGTAAGGAACGAGAGGGTGGGGGCTAGAGAGAGTGAGTGAGAAGGGAAAATAAACAGTATAGAAGGGAAATAAACAGTATAGGCTTAAAGAAACAGAGAAAAGGTAGTGAGCAGCGGGCAAAACCTCACACAGAGGGTTTGCACTCACAACTGTACCCAACTAATATGAATAGAATAGAATAGAAATACTTTTATTATCCCGTGGGAAATTTGACACTGCAAATCGCTCAACATTTAAACATTTAGACAGAACAGGTCACGAATTAGAATAATAAAACAATCATGAGACATGGATATAACGGCGGCTATGGCTCAGGGGTACAGCGGGGCGTCCAATGATCGAAGGGTTGGTGGTGCGAATCCCGCTCAAGCCCATGTCCATCCCATTGCCGTTGTGTCCTTGGGCAAGACACTTAACCTACTTGCCTCGTATGAATGTGTATGCATGTGAATGAATGTTGGTGGTGATCGGAGGGGCCGTAGGCGATGATTATTCGCCACGCTTCCGTGAGTCTGCCTCAGGGCAGCTCTGGCTCCAATTGTAGCTTACCACCACCGGTATCACTGTGTATGAACGAATAATGGACTCTGTGAAGCGCTCTGAGTCAGAGAAGAGCGCTATATAAATCCAATCTATTATTATTATTATTATTATTATTATTATTATTATTATTATTATTATTATTATTATTATTATTATTATTATTATTATTATTATTATTATTATTATTATTATTATTATTATTATTATTATTATTATTATTATTATTATTATTATTATTATTATTATTATTATTATTATTATTATTATTATTATTATTATTATTATTATTATTATTATTATTATTATTATAACACAAGGCAAGCATTAGATTCATGCTTTACTTTACCTCTACCAAAAACAAATGCTCTGAAAAAGACGGTAATGTATAGAGCAGTTGCTTATTGGAATAATATACAGAGAAATATAACTATGGTAAGGAACAAATGTATGTTTTAAAAAAAGTTTAAGATTGCGCTCATGAATAATGAGTTACATTTTGGTCATCTGTTTTGTTCTTATGGACTGACTATGTAATTTGTATTTTATGGTTGGAGAATTGTGATATCTGACTTATGAATATTGAGTGAGCTTTGATTTACTGTTTTGTTTGTTGTGATGTTTTCTTGTGAGTACTAATGTTTGTGGTTTTATATATATTTTTTTGCTTTATTTTTGTGTGTGTTTGTATTTTTAATGTTTGGACCCCAGGAAGAGTATAGTCTCACTTTGGTGTAGACCAGGGGTCAGCAACCTTTTTGACATGGAGTGCCTGTTTGAAATATAGTTGTAACTAGTGTGCCTCAACAATATTCCATGCATCGTAATTTTTTTTTCTCATCAGGTCTTTTTAATGATAATCTTTACATTATTACATCATTATTGTTATTGTTATTATTAACAATATTATTATGATGGTTGTATCAACCCTAAATCTGAGTTGGGGGGGGGGGGGGATGCAATGCAGACAAACAGCTGCATACAGTGCGACCATTTCACTCACATTTGCCCATTCATTTTTGGACACATCACACACCATCGTGTGTACTGTACGTGTGCTGTCATAGCTCCACCTACAGGCCTAATGGAGAACACCAGGAGAACACCAGGGTGTGAATGGAGGGTGAATGTGAGGTATATCGTGTAAATAAGTTTTGATTGATCGCAAGACTACACTGTACATTTTTTTATAATAATAAGTGACCAGAACTTACAAATAATGAGTTCAGTTACTGTGCATTAAGGTTTTCAGTTTTCAATCCATAATAAGTTAACAGAAAAATAAGTACACAACCACATTATTTCAACCTAATAAAACTATGTTTATTGTCATTGTTTTAAGAACACAAGTTGACTTGGTAGTACTCACATTTTGAGTAAAAAAATTGCTTTTAACATGTGCAATGTTCAATTAAATAGAAAAATTAATAATACAATTTGTTGATTAATCCCACTGGTCACAATGGTGACCGTAATAATGTTTTTGTTATAAGGCTCTGCAAATGTTACTGAATGATGTAGCAATGTATTTCCAGCTCAATTGAAATAATAAACAAATATAGGGTCTCAATTAAATATGTGGTAGTAAAAGAACCTGTGGGAGGATTTCAACAAGATAAATGCGACAACAGTGCAAAATATTTCACTATAATATTAAAAAAAATATATATATATAATTTTTTATTTTTAATTTTTTTTGCTGCCCCCTGTGCCTATGAAAATGCCCCCGCGTGCCTATGCAGGCACGCGTGCCTAGGGTTGCCTACCCCTGGTGTAGACTAATGGGGATCCACAATAAAAACAACAGCAAAAAAAATATTATGATTGAAAATGGGGGACCCTGATGTAAACGGAGGTGATTGATTGAATGAAAATGTTATACACAATTTGCAGAATGGGCAATCCATCTACCGTGCAATCCATTCTTTGTGGATCTAGCCCATAGTGTTTGTATCAGGGTGGGTGGGTGTCTTAGTCTAGTGATAAGAGCTGTGTTTGTATCAGGATGGGGGTTCCCAAAGTCGGGGGGTCGCCAGATGATAATAATAAAAAAACAACAAAATGTAAAAAAAAATTTAATAAAAAAATTATGCAGTCAGGCCACTAAACTTAGAAGCAGGCCAGGCCGAGTGAACACTTAAGGTAACCTACTTGCGTTCAGCGTTTCTCTGATTGGCCACGACGCCCACGTGACCGCACGCTAGCCCGCCCCCTTATCGCCGCCTGCCGCTCCTGTGTGTTGCAGCGCGGCACGAGCGGCAGAGGTCCCTCGCGGAAATGTAATGTTATGGCTCTCCTTCGCGAATACGCCCGTTCAGAATGCAAGCCGCCATCTTTAATGTGTCACATACTGTAGGTCGCATAGGTAACATTAATAGGTTGCCGCGGCATTATGCATATAATAAGTAGGCAATTGGCACAAGTGTAAATTATACATTCGTCACTCAGTTTTAATATCGACGGATAGCGCAACTCGTTCGTCAGCTTTCTGTGGAGCCTATGGTGCGTCGGTGACAAGTTCAAATCACTTCAATTTTTTTTTTTTTTTTTTTACGTTTAATTAATTTATCATCTCTCTATATAAACGTAACTATTCATATCAATCGAAATAACGTTCATCTCCGATATTTAAACATGGTCCCCAAAAGGAATGGAAGCGAATGAGGAGCCTGACACCTGGGAGGAATGGGGGTGTTGCAGCGTTGGGGATGTTTAAAAAATATAATTTAATATATAATATAATATAATAATTTGTGCTTCACCTAAAAATTTGGTCAGCAGCCTCCACTGATGTACAGTGTTGTCACGCGAAATAACGTTATGAATAAAAACGCGAAATAACATTATATAACGTTGCATTACAATGTACAGTTTCTAGTTAATCAGTAAGTGTAACTGAGGGGTACAATTCCCTGACTGTATTGATAAGTATGGTATCATTAAACCACTACCGCTTTATGTACTTTAATTACTGGCCATACAGTACACGATATATGAATATGATGAACACTTCCCACAATGAAATCGGTTCCAGTCAAAGGTATTAATCAAGTATTTAATGGAGCAAAAGGTACATAGGATACTTTACATTATTCTTTGAATGCACTTGTAAGGCAAAGGAGTATGCGTAGGCAAATCAATATTGAATGTCCATTCTCTGGTTACGCAGGAGGTAATTATACAACCTGAATCTTAGGGAATTATATCTATGGTGCACTAGTGATAGCGGAGATACTGGAAGGGGTTCCCACTGGTTGTAAGCCAGCAGGGGGGGTAGAAGATCTGTCGGTAGTAGGACGTCTGGTCAACGATGACTAGGGAGACTTCAGGTACAGAAGCCGGTGCAGTAGCCGCTTGATCCACAGACGAATACAGCTTGGTTCTCTTGTAGACTGTAGCTCCACAGGGAAGAAAGCTAGGCGGCCTCTGAGCGCCGACTCTGAGCGCCGACTCGACTTGACTCCTCTCGGGGTAAATCCAACACGTGCAGGCATCGGCGATTATCCGCTCCATAAATCACAGGACCAAAGCAAATATATTCCAGCCGCAAAGGGCTATGTAGTCGTCGGGTAGATTACTCCAGTGTACATGTCCATACGGCTCTCGCCTAGATCTCCTCGGGTGAAAGCGCCATGCGGTCGGCCCAGCCTGGATAAGAACCCTAGCTAATACGAGAAAGCGTTGGAGATGCTGGTCACTGTAGAATTCTAACCGCACGATACACTATACACAAATAGACTATTAAAGACTTAATAGAAATATGTCGCACTCGACGGTATAGCGCCAAACTCTGACAATTCAGTTATTAATTCGCACGCGGTCTCGATGCTCTATTCTGGGGCCAAACAGGCCATACTTCACCGCACGTTGTATCGTGGGTGACGCTTCAACTTATCGGTAACATGCTAAGGAAGGTAAGGGTACGGAGGTAAGGGGCTAAGGGGCTTCTACATTCACCTGCGCCGTATTTATACGCACGGTGAACAAAACTAGTTCCACTCTCACTTCTGTCGCGTATCCCTGGGCAAGGGCGGGCATGTCCAGACACATCTTGACGGTGACTTTGAACCTGGCTCCGGAGGCCGGTCCCTGGCGCCGGTGGACCGTTGTCCAATAGGAGAATGAACTATTATGGTCTGGGCTAAAGGGATATTCCGTGTATATGTACAAGGAATATACAGGGGATATCAAACGATATACAAATACTATGCAATATATATCAATAAATAAATATATATATTCGGTTTAATCTGATCCTTTGTAACAGCCGCCCCCTAATTAGTCCCACCTAATTAGCTAAGCAGAGACAGATTAACCGCACTGTCCACTACTCAATGTCTGCTGTGAGGGGTCTGTCAGTTCACAAAGTCATGGGGTCATGGTCGTCATCGATGGTATCGGGGAGCCTTGGCAGTTCTATTAGCCTCGCCACGGGTCGGGTGTAGGTCCGCCCTTGGACGAGCACTTCGGCTGCTCGGACCTTTCCGTCGGCACCGGTGATCACTTTGCTTACGCGGCCGGCCGGCCACATAGCTCGGGGTAGTGACTGGTCGATAATCATGACGACTGTTCCTTCTGTCAAATTGTCTCTCTCTTTCACCCATTTCTGGCGGGTCTGTAGAGACGGTAGGTAGTGGAGTAGGAAGCTGTTCCAAAACGTGTCAGCCAGTACTTGACTGTACCTCCACATTCTTCGGCCGTTCGCTTCTTCAGGCCTGTACATTGTCTGTGGTAGCGCGGGGTCCAGCCGCCCCATCAAGAGTGTGTTGGGGGTGACTGGGTCGACATCTGCTACATCACTTGAGACGTAACCGAGGGGCTTTGAGTTCAATACTCCCTCGATCTCCGTGAGGACTGTCATTAAGACTTCTTCCGCCACGGTCTGGGCCCCAAGCACGGCGTACAGGGCTGTCTTTATTGAACGTACTTCTCGTTCCCAAGTTCCACCGAAGTGAGGTGCGTTCGGGGGATTAAACTGGAAGTCAATCTGGTATGGAGCGAGGTGGGTCTTAAGTTCTGGGCCCATAGCTTGGAAGCTCTCTCTCAGCTCTCTTTCTCCGCCTTTGAAGTTTGTCCCGTGATCAGACAACAATATAGACGGTTTACCTTTCCGCGATGTGAATCTTCGGAAGGCCATAAGGAATGAGTCTGTGCTCATGGTTGGAAGGAGTTCTATATGCATCGCTCGGGTGGTCATGCATTTGAATACAATACCCCACCGCTTCTCGGTGCCTCTTCCTTTCTTTATATACAGCGGGCCGAAACAGTCCATACCGGTGGAGTGAAAGGGCTTGTCGCCGAGTCGGAGGCGACAGGGAGGTAGGTCAGCCATCCGGGGTATACTGGGCTGCGCTCGCCACTTACGACAGTCTAGACAGGTTCGCTGGAAGCGCCGCACTGCTTCTCTCCCTTGCAGTATCCAATAACGACGTCTGATCTCCGCGAAGACTCTCTCTGCCCCGGCGTGATGCACATCCTCGTCGTATTTCTTTATGATCAGCTCTGTGACCTTGTGTCGGCTGTTTAAAACTATCGGGTACTTGACGTCATCCGGTAAGTCTGGGGCTCTCCGCAAACGACCACCCACTCTGATGAGACCATGGGCGTCGCTCTCGGGGGCTAGGTGGAGCAGTCTGCTGTCTGATGGGACGGGCTTTGCTCCCTGTAGACAGTCTAGCTCATCGGGGAACGAGTCTCTCTGGGCTCGTTGTAGTAGAAGAAGTTCCGCTTCTTCGTAGTCAGCTGCAGTAATGTCAGTAGTGAGCTGAACCTCTGGGTGGTGCCACAGGAATGTCTTTAGCTGCGCACTCTCTAGGGTGAGGCAATCGTCTATGTCGGGGTCTGTGGAGACGAGTGTGTTCAATCCACAGAACATAGATTTCTTGTTTTCTGCCTCCTCTTTACTCGCTTCCCGTGGGGTGGGTGTAGGCCACTCTTCTTCCGGGAGCTTGAGGAACTCTGGCCCGTCACTGTACAGGTTGTGACGGGTGAGGTCATCCAGGGACATTCCCCGGGTGATGACGTCAGCTGGGTTGTGTTTTGTGTCCACATACATCCAGCTTGCTACTTCTGTTAAATCTTGAATCTCTGTGACTCTGACCCCCACGAAGACCTTGTATCTGCACGAATCAGACCGGATCCATGTGAGTACTGTCGTGGAGTCTGACCACAAGATTGTTCTTTGCACCGGAATGGTGAGTTCACGTTGGATTAACGTGGCGAGTTGCGCTCCTGCTAGGGCTGCGCAGAGCTCTAGACGCGGGATAGATTGTTGCTTTCGTGGGGCTATTCTTGAGCAAGCCAGGATGAAAGCAGTATGTATTTCTCCTCCCTCCTCTAGGGCACGCAAGTAGGCCACCGAACCGTAGGCTACTTCGGAGGCGTCGCTGAAGACGTGCAGGTCCATCTGGCACGTCTCCGGCCTCACTGTGGGTGGGAAGTAGCTGCGGCGTATGTTAACACCTGGGAGTGAGCTGAGTTCCGTCTCCCACTCTCTCCATGTGGATGCAAGGTGTTCGGGTATGGGGTCGTCCCAGCCCTGGTCCTTGTCCCATAACGCTCTTACAATCATCTTTGCCCTGGTGGTGTAAGGTAGAATACATCCCAACGGGTCATATTGTCTGGCGAGTGTTCTGTATACACTCTGCCTGGTGGTCGGTAGTGCAGTTGACCTTCCCTGCTCCTTGGTCAGGGGTGTGTGTTTATAATGGAGCGAGTCTGTTTTGAAGCGCCAGACTAGTCCTAATGTCATTTCTTGGGCTTCTCCTGGGATGGTCGCCATCCAGGTCTCGCTGCTTGCTGCCTTGTCCTCGGGGGAGAGGCTGCGCAATACTTGCGGGTCGCTGCTGGCCCACTGCCTGAGATCAAAGCCGCCTTTGATCAGGGAGGCGCGGAGCTTGAGTAGAAGGGCCTCGGCTTCTTCTGGCGTCGAGACGCTTTGCAGACAGTTGTCCACGTAGAAACTATTTTCTACACTTTTTCGGACCTCTTCATCAGCTGCTGGGTCCTCTGCGACGTGTTTTTGCAGTGCAAACGTAGCACAGCATGGGCTGCATGTGGTTCCGAAAGGGAGGACTTCCCATTGATAGATGGCTGGTTGCTCATCCCCGATCCTCTCTCTCCATAGGAACCGCAGCAGGGGCTTGTCCTCTGGGGAGAGGCTGCGCAATACTGGGGGGTCGCTGCTGGCCCGCTGCCGGAGATCAAAGCCGTCTTTGATCAGGGAGGCGCGGAGCAGCGCACGACGTCGCCAGTCAATTTTCTTTATGTGTCCCGCTGTGATTCGCTTGTTAATCTCAGCGCGGTACACAGTCTCTTGAGCGGGGTCTCTGGCTAGGCGCCGCTCTGTGTTCAATAGATACCGCTCCGTCGCTTCTTTTGGGGCGTGTACTGTACAGCAGCCTCCACTGATGTACAGTGTTGTCACGCGAAATAACGTTATGAATAAAAACGCGAAATAACATTATATAACGTTGCATTACAATGTACAGTTTCTAGTTAATCAGTAAGAGTGTACTGTACATACAGAGTTAAGAGTGTACTGTACATACAGAGTTAAGAGTGTACTGTACATACAGAGTTAAGAGTGTACTGTACATACAGAGTTAAGTGTGTACTGTACATACAGAGTGTACCTTAAGTGTTCACGCGGCCAGGCCAGTGTTTCTAGTTGCACCAGCGCAATAGTTAGATAACCTAGGTGGGGAACAACCAGGAGATCACTGCAACTCACACAAGTTGGAGAACTATCTCTCTCTCTCTCTCTTGCTCTCACACACACAAAGGGAGCAGCATGTGATTGGTGGAGGCGGGACCCTTACAACAAAAAACTGCTAATCATTGACACATGCTAGCCTGTAATAATCCCCCCCAGAAAAATCTACTTTGCATTTGATATATTGCAAATATATGCCATCACACACACTGGCATTTAAAGGGTTAGAATTATAAAATGAATATGTGGTGTTATGATCAGGGCTGAAGTTGAATAAAAGATTGTATTTTTTATCAATTACAAAAAAACTGAAAATCCATACAAATCTGTGTTGTTGCTAATCATACATATGCTAGCCTGTTTTTTAACAATAATTTGTGATGCCATCACAAACACTGGACCCCAGACCCCCTGCTTAAAAAGTGGCCTGACTGGGGCTATATTTTGCACTATATTTCCTGACCTGAATGATTTCCCCAGTCCGGCCCTGGTTAAAAGCCTCCAATGCTTATTAGTGTGTGTGCGTTTGAATGTTTGCATGTTTCAACCATACATTTCCATTTATAAAAAAAAAAAAAAAAAAAAAAAAAGTGGGTTTCTTAGTCTAGTGGTGAGAGCTGTGTTTGTATCAGGGTGGGTTTCTTAGTCTAGTGGTGAGAGCTGTGTTTGTATCAGGGTGGGTTTCTTAGTCTAGTGGTGAGAGCTGTGTTTGTATCAGGGTGGGTTTCTTAGGGTGTGTTCACATCTGAAAGTCCAGGGATAGTCCGGACTTTCTAATTTGTTTACAAATTAGATCCGCACCAAATGTGAAAATGATACATTGTTTAATTTTGGTCTGCGTTCACACTACCCTGTTTGGTGCGGATCTAATTTGTAAACAAAGGACATGCTGTCGCATCTATTGCATTGGACTATAGCACTCACAAACGTAATCAGTTGCCGGCAGCGTAATGAGAGAGAGATACTATTATGAGCACGGAGCTAGTCGACGAGAGAGAGAGAGAGAGAGAGAGAGAGAGAGAGAGAGAGAGAGAGAGAGAGAGAGAGAGAGAGAGAGAGAGAGAGAGAGAGAGAGAGAGAGAGAGAGAGAGAGAGAGAGAAGTTGGGGGGTCCGCGCGCGGCGCGAGTCTAGAGTAGAGAGAGAGAGAGGAAGAGAGAGACTGCGTCTAGAGAGGAGAGAGGGAGGAAGAGAGAGACTGTCCGCGTGCGGCGCCAGTCTAGAGAGGAGTAGGCTACTTTGCTTCCTGGATTAGGTACTATAGTTCGATTGAAACGAACCGAGTCCCAACTTTTCAAGAGGACCATGGTTCGGTTGTTTGGTCCTCATTATAGTTCGGTTTGCGTTCATACCTGTACAAACCAAACGGACTATCGATCTAAAGGGACCATGGTCCACTTAAAGGGACCATGGTCCACTTAAAGTGGACCAAACAGAGTAGGTGTGAACGCGCCCTTAGTCTAGTGGTGAGAGCTGTGTTTGTATCAGGTGGGTGGGTGTCTTAGTCTAGTGGTGAGAGCAATCGACCACAACCACAATCATTGTTAGTTTGACTCCCATACAAAACGTATACAATAAGTAAATATATTACTTATGGCTATAACATAACGTACATTATGTACCTTCTTTCCAGTGGTCGATTAGTACTTTATTTACGTGTTGTTGAGGTGAGACATTTGGAAGCTCCTAGCGACTCCTACAGAAATGTCCAGCGTGTCACTGGAGACCAAATAGAAAGCATTCCTCTCCCCGGGCCCAGCAGATTGTGATCCAGCCGGTTGTGCATGAATGACACTTACAGCATCAAGGTTATCGGTTATGACTGCCGCTGCTATATGGAGCAGAAAGTTATTGCGATCACTATAATAATATTGTCTCTGAATGGCTAGTAAGAGCTTTTGCTTCAGCACAGACATGTGCGACCTGCCGGCGTCAAGCCTCTACCCTCCAGAACCCCTTCTAGGAGAACAAAAGGGAGTGGATATTAACCCCTTCACCTATCAATCATTAAAGACTGAAAGCATGGACCTGAAAGTGGACTCTCTCCCTCTCATATGAATGAGTTTAAGTTCAAGGGAGGTAGATGCCTAGATGAAATCGATGAATTGATTGGCAGACAAAGTCCTACGCCTGTGGCTAAATTATTAAATGATTACTCTACATAGAAATGTTATCTTATAGCACATTTAACCCCTTCACTACCACACTACAGAATCAAAATCTAAATCCAATCAAATTTATTTGTAAGGCCCGACAACACACGTTAATATCCCCATGGGCCGGACACGTCTTCTTTAAACAAGTCAAGAAGAAACATCACAATAAATCAAGAACCAAACAAAAAATGAAATCCAAAATAAAATGTTAAATAAATAAATGCAACACTCACAGACATACCCCACATGAAGGTAAGGAAAACACACTAAAAACCTAGCAATAGGTAAAAAGCACCACAGGCAATGTGGTGATCAAGGGGGGATCTCCCTTCTTAGATGTCGGTGATAGTAGTGTTGCTATGGATGATCAATGGGTGGAGAATAAAACAGGCTAAACAGTTGGTATGTATCAATGTATGTAGCCTATATATACGTGTAATAAAACACAATATGTACATGCAATAGCAACTGGGGTACATAAGAACATTTTAAAAGATTGAAAATAGAATAGAGCTAATAACGGATCCATTTGAGGTATGGGGCAAATACAGAAAGTTAACCCTTTCACTACCACACCACAGAAGGTTAACCCTTTCACTACCACACTACAGAAGGTTAACCCTTTCACTGCCACACTATAGATGGTCAAATCAATGAATCGACTGGCGGACAAAGTCCTACGCCCGTGGCTACCAGGCGACTGAGACTCCCTTCAGTTAAGAGCGGCCCTAATTATGAGGTCTCGTTATGGCGAATGATAAGCTGCCGCACTCAGAGATAGAGGGCATGGTGTTAAATAGAGACAGAGAGTGCAGTGGTGAGAGAAACATCATCCCTCATCCCGTCAGCTGAGGGAACGTGATTATCAAAGAGCGGCAAAGAGGTTTTTATATTCCATAGTCTTTTTCCTATTTGCTTCTTCTATTCATGCATTGAAATAACCTTTGTTATGCCGCACAGTGCGCACTCTGCGTCGATAATGTAACGCACCTCTCCCTCCATGCCCCCCCCCCCCCCCCCCCCCCCCTCTCTCAGCGATGGGCATCACGCAGGTGCTTCATATGAGCCATGTGCTGACGATCCTGACATTAATCTAACGCACTGACAATGGCTTACGTGAGGCAATCTGTCTTGCAGAATATCCAATCTCTCTGCCTGCCTTAACCCATTTATACAAAGCCGGGGCATCGAATGCATTATCCAATCTTTCCCTGTTCCCAGGAAGATCAACCGGAGAGACTATAGCTTCCCGGAGGCGGTACGACGTCTTCTCCTGTGTGATATGTCGAAATGATGGGCGGGCAGCTGGATACGTGTAATTCTTTTTGTGGGAGTGATAGAATATCACTCCATTCATTGTTGGTACAACGAAATTGAGTTTAGAGCATCACCACTGGCATACACCAGTTCTTATCTTGACTTATTCTCCAGCGCGGCCTCTATCATTGACCTCGAACATTCTTTGGTTTCTTCCACAGACTTGAGTTTAGTGTGTGGCGGGGGGGGGGGGGGGTGTTGCATCAGGTTACAATGATTCCTGAATAACATCAATTTAATCCAAATCAATCTTCTTTGTCGCGGTCCTAATGTCCTGCGCGACCCCCAACATGACTTGACCCCTCAATTGGCCCCGCCTGCTAGAGTTCCTACTGCTAGCACCTTGGTCCCTCCTGCTAGAGTTCCTACTGCTAGCACCTCAGCCCCGCCTGCTAGAGTTCCCACTGCTAGCACCTTAGCCCCGCCGGCTAGTATAGTCACTGCAGCTAGCACCCTAGTCCCTCCTGCTGGAGTCACTCCGACTGCTAGCACCTTAGCCCTGCCTGCTGGTGTATAGGCACTACAGCTAGCACATGATACATGATGCAGCTCGAGGCAGATTGCCGCATAGGGTCAGAATTTGGTCAATTTAGTTTAATCATCGTCACCATCATCGTACCCCCTATTAGCACGGTACGGTGGCATCTTAATTTTCACGTCCCTAATTTCCGACGTGATGTCCAGAATGGCCTGAGACCGCGACAGTTCCTCTGCATGGTTAGAAGCAAGTCTCTCAAGAATTGTCTTCAAGCACGATTGTTCGTCTACATGGTAGATTTCGCACCGTTCCAACATGGTCTTGGAGCTCAGTTGTTCATCACCGCGCAGGGTACTGAGGTCAGCGATCTTTTTAAACAGTTCCATTTGGTTGTCCTTGATCCCGGCCATATCCCTGGCCAGGGGAATCAACTTCTTCCGAATTAGATTCAGACAGTACCAGATCCAACAGCTGACGGAGCCCAAGCCGAGCAGCATGACAATTAGAAGATATACGTCCTCAACGTCATTTATCTCCAGCGGGAAAAAGCATATCGCGAGCCAGGTCCCGTATGAATTTATGGTGTATCACGCCTGATAGCTCCCAAGAGGGCATAATGGGTCATCCGCATTCTGCCTCCTTGTCGAGAATATGCGATCAATCGCTGTAAAAGCCCAGCTTATTAGATCCATATTATGGTCAAAAGTCGTGTATGTGTTACAGTACCTACAGTCCCCTCCCTCTGTGTTACAGTACCTACAGTCCCCTCCCTTTGTGTTACAGTACCTACAGTCCCCTCCCTCCCTCTGTGTTACAGTACCTACAGTCCCCTCCCTCTGTGTTACAGTACATACAGTCCCCTCCCTCTGTGTTACAGTACCTACAGTCCCCCCCCTCTGTGTTACAGTACCTACAGTCCCCTCCCTCTGTGTTACAGTACCTACAGTCCCCTCCCTTTGTGTTACAGTACCTACAGTCCCCTCCCTCTGATTTACAGTACCTACAGTCCCCCCCCTCTGTGTTACAGTACCTACAGTCCCCTCCCTCTGTGTTACAGTACCTACAGTCCCCTCCCTTTGTGTTACAGTACCTACAGTCCCCTCCCTCTGATTTACAGTACCTACAATCCCCTCCCTCTGTGTTACAGAACCTACAGTCCCCCCCTCTGTGTTACAGTACCTACAGTCCCCCCCCCCTCTGTGTTACAGTACATACAGTCCCCTCCCTCTGTGTTACAGTACCTACAGTCCCCTCCCTTTGTGTTACAGTACCTACAGTCCCCTCCCTCCCTCTGTGTTACAGTACCTACAGTCCCCTCCCTCCCTCTGTGTTACAGTACCTACAGTCCCCTCCCTCTGTGTTACAGTACCTACAGTCCCCTCCCTCTGTGTTACAGTACATACAGTCCGCTCCCTCTGTGTTACAGTACATACAGTCCCCTCCCTCTGTGTTACAGTACCTACAGTCCCCTCCCTCCCTCTGTGTTACAGTACCTACAGTCCCCTCCCTCCCTCTGTGTTACAGTACCTACAGTCCCCTCCCTCTGTGTTACAGTACATACAGTCCCCTCCCTCTGTGTTACAGTACCTACAGTCCCCTCCCTCCCTCTGTGTTACAGTACATACAGTCCCCTCCCTCTGTGTTACAGTACCTACAGTCCCCTCCCTCCCTCTGTGTTACAGTATCTACAGTCCCCTCCCTCTGTGTTACAGTACATACAGTCCCCTCCCTCTGTGTTACAGTACCTACAGTCCCCTCCCTCCCTCTGTGTTACAGTATCTACAGTCCCCTCCCTCTGTGTTACAGTACCTACAGTCCCCTCCCTCTGTGTTACAGTACACACAGTCCCCTCCCTCTGTGTTACAGTACCTACAGTCCCCTCCCTTTGTGTTATAGTACTTACAGTCCCCTCCCTCCCTCTCTGTTACAGCACCTACAGTCCTCTCTCTCTCTCTCTCTCTCTCTCTCTCTCTCTCTCTCTCTCTCTCTCTCTCTCTCTCTCTCTCTCTCTCTCTCTCTCTCTCTCTCTCTCTCTCTCTCTCTCTCTCTCTCTCTCTCTCTCTCTATCTCTCTCTCTCTCTCTCTCTCTCTCTCTCTCTCCCTCCCTCCCTCCCCCCCTCTGTGTGACAGTACAGGTACAGTCCCAGCCATTTCCTCATGAGATTTATTTGATCTTTTTGTTGTGAATAAATTCAAATTCAACAAGGAGGAGGGGAGGGGAGGTACAGGTATGGGCAGGGTAATAGTATAAAGACATAAATATAGGCAATAAGATTCGATCTGAATATACAATTAATTTACAATATAAACAGTCTAACGGATATACTGTAATTAACTCCCTATCATTAATAATATAATCAGTTATATTATACATTACAATAAATATAGTGAATACGGATTTGAATCGGAATATATGCTATGTGTAAAGTTAATTGCACTGTAGCTGCATCTCCTTGTTGAATTAGAATGTATTTATAACAAAAACATGAAATAACATAAAATAAATAAATAAAGAAACTAGGAAACATGTCTCAACTTCTGAGACAGCTACATACTCAATAAGATGGGCTGGGACTCTGTCTAGGTACTGTAACACAGAGAGAGAGAGAGAGAGAGAGAGAGAGAGAGAGAGAGAGAGAGAGGAGAGAGAGAGAGAGAGAGAGAGAGAGAGAGAGAGAGAGAGAGAGAGAGAGAGAGAGAGAGAGGGGCGCCACGTACACACTGCGGCTGAATCTGTTTGTCGCTCTTCATTTCAGTCAAATCCCACCAAGTTCACACACGGTTTGCTTATGAAGAAGTGACGACCACATCCTAGCCGGTCTGCAGCAGCCAGAGACACATCAATACTTTCACTCAACCCGTTTCCAGCATATGGATCTCACATGTGGATACTTTGTGTTGCATCTGAACAGTGATGGGCAGTAGCTAGCTACAAGTAGCGACGCTACATTTCTCAGTAGCGTGATGGTAACGTCGCTACTTTTGAACCAAGTAGCGTTCTCTGTAGTGCAGCTATTTTTAGAATCAAGTAGTGAGTAGCGTGAGCAAAACGCTACACGCTACTATCCGGAGAAACAGACTAAACTAAATTCGTGAGAAAAAAAACTCCCCGGAGAAAACACACTATGATTGGTTGGTTGGTTTAGATGTGAGTATGACCACTCACGATTGGGTAAGGTTAGGCCAAAACATTACAAGTAGGCCAATCAGAGGCAGGATAGGGCGGGACATGCCACTCCAGCTCCGCAAATCAGGAAGTTAAAATCAAAACACGGACCACTGAATGAATGAAACAGATTACATGAACCAGTCCGTGCGAAATGGCAGAGGGATTCGATGTTTCCAGGGCTGATGGCATTGATGAAGATGATGATGTCAATAACAACAATGCCTCTCCATGGCCCTATCTGGAAAAATGTATGAGTTTGACTGAAAAAACGCCTAAAACATATGTGTTTAGGTGTTTATTGTGTCAGCCAAAAACGAAGCTGCTCTCAACTTCCCACACGCCCAGCACTAACTTGAGAACACATATTCAGGTGAGCTGATGAAAAGCTTTACATAAACATTGTCAACTGTTCCCAAACAGCACACAAGTCAGTGCACTTTTTGTCAACAGCTTTAACTAACAGATAGCTGCTATTGTAACGGAGGTACTGCAGTCTATCCACAGTCACGAGGGACAGTAAGTGAAGTGGCTGTGGACGTTAAGCGGTACTGCAAGTAAACTCACTCCCCAGAGGCATCCAGACCCAATAGCAAGAAGTGAATTCACCTCTTGGTACAGTGGTCTGTGATGCCGCCCGCAGCGCGGGAGACCGGGGTTCAACTCCCACTCAGGGCGATCCCCTAACAGGGGTCGAATCAAAAAACACAATGCAGAGTAAGATCACACCGGCTACACGTGGTGCCTATAGACCCGGATGCCCTGGGTGGAGTGAGTTTAGGGGGGTGAGTGTAACGGAGGTACCGCAGTCTATCCACAGTCACGAGGGACAGTAAGTGAAGTGGCTGTGGATGTTAAGCGGTACTGCAAGTAAACTCACCCCCCAGAGGCATTCAGACCCAATAGCAAGAAGTGAATTCACCTCATGGTATAGTGGTCTGTGATGCCGCCCGCAACGTGGGAGACCGGGGTTCAACTCCCACTCAGGGCGATCCCTTAACAGGGGTAGAATCGAAACACATTGAAGAGTAAGATCACACCGGCTACACGATCATGTTTCACTGTAGGCAGAAAATGAACAATATTGGGGGTGGAGAAAAGAAAAAACAAGCTAACATAAATACACTAAGAGGGAAAAGATCACCTAGAGCAGTGGTTCTCAACCTGTGGGTCGGTCAGATTTTGGGGCCATGGAATGTTTTGTGAGTTACATATTTAAATACATTTGGTCATTTAGCTGACGCTTTCATTCAAAGCAACTTACAAATCGTGTACAACAAGTCAGCAGGAGTGGTACATATCTAGCAGCCAAGGATAAGTAGTATTGTTTGTCTAGCAGTGTCGAGCTTGAGTGTTATACTCTGAGTACATACTGTAGTAGTATAGACATATTAGCATAGTTGGTGGTAGTATAGACATGGTAGCATTATAGTAAAATGCAGTAAGACACAGTTATTATTAGTTAAAATTCAGATATTGAAGAAGTGTGTTTTTGGTTGATAAAGTGGGCAGTTCATCCTGTGCTGAAAAGTCTCCATTCCAATAGAGAGAGTATATATTTTGGTGTTTATTTGATTATTGTTTCACTGCCTTTTATTTATTACGTTTCCACAGTTCTTTCCTCATACTTTATTAACATTTTGTTGTACATAATACAAGTTCATGTTAAAAGGATGACACAAAAAGCCAGACCGAGGGCTTGTTTCAGTTTTCTAATAAACAATCAAACTGAACTTTTTTTTGCCTGCCTATTTGTTTGTTGGAAACTTGATCATAAAGTAAAAAAAGAAATAAAAAAAGTAGTGCTATTTTTGCCATGTTCTTGTAGTGTAGCTTGCTACATTTATCTGGGGATAGCTTCCATTGTAGTTGAGCTATATTTAATCAAGAGTAACTTGTAGTGTAGCTTACTACATTTTCCAAGTAGCTTGCCCATCACTGCATCTGAACAATACAAGCGTATGGATGTGGATGATTTCCCAAGGGATTCTGTGGAATCATCCTAACAAAGTGGGGATGCTACTCTCCCTGTCAGTCAAAGACTACAACAATATTCCCATATGGGAATTCCCTCTCCTGGCGCCTGGAACGATGAAATGATGAAGACGTTCTGACGGCAGACGCAGACTTCAGTCTTAGCTCTGCTGACATTAGATAAACAAACGATCTGTGTTCAAAGACGCACTTTGAACACTTTGGGGGCGCGGTGACAGTGGCTCGGGAGGTAGAGCAGTCATCCAGTAATCCGGAGGTTGGCGGTTCGATTCCCGCTCCTTTTCATTTTACGATGAATTGAAAATGGGGGACCCTGATGTAAACAAGACGAAAGTCTTTCTCTGGTCTGCATCCCCTTAACAATTGTATGTATTGAGCTGTACTGTACTGTACCCATTCTGCAATCTGTTAATAAAGTTTTCAATCAATCAATCAATTGGGCAGCGTGTCGAAGTGTCCTTGAGCAAGACACTTAACCCGTAATTGCTCCCGATGAGCAGGTTGGCACTCTGCATGGTCAGTGTGTGAATTTACCACTTGTCCTTGAGGTAGCGTGCACAGCTTGTTTCTTTAAGATTCGGTTTCAGTGGGACTGATGTCTTTCAGTCTGACCTGAATTACAGGGGCAAACTCTTGTCTTGGGTAGATAATACAACAATATTCTTTTTTTTAACCTTTATTTAACCAGGCAGGTCAATTAAAAACAAATTTGTATTTACAGTAACGGCCTGGCGAGAGGACAGAAAGTCCTCTTAACACATTGGACGCCAGAGGGTGCTATGGGCATTGGGCCGTTGCGTGCCATCGCTTTGTTCAATGAGGAGAATGCCGTGCTTGCAGTGCTGAAAACGATATCAAATATTATAGCTATGGATCTAATAACGTTGTCGATTGTCAGTGAGTTTCTTCCAGTCAACATGCAAAAAACAGATACGTTTTTCATCTGTACATTTCCGTTTTATACCGTGGTGAATATGAGTATAGTTTGGGTGATTCTGAGTAATCCCAGGAAAAGACGCGAAAACAGCCCTTTAGTGAAATCCAGTTATCACGTTGTCATTTTTCGCCTGATTATCGAATCATCCTGAAATCAATGCTAGATTATCGGTAGTATCCTTCCTCATGCAAGCATGAAATGTGGTTTAGAGCAGGGCGCCCATCCGTGCCGTGATGATGACCAACGGAACACAGCACACACACATTCCACACAGACAGGCTTCAATCGCGGGATCAAAATATCGGATCAACACAAGATTGGTAATATATAGTCCCTACCTTGTCTCTGATGTAATGCAAAAAAAATTATCCAATTATCTGATCGCCATTCCACGTACTGGTCGCAGCAGTCCGTCCCACGCTATCCGGCATTGCATATGAACGAGGGGGGGGGGGGGGCAGCCTAGTTGATGCATAGTTGTAAGCGCTCATCTTGCCGGATAATTTTTGGCCCCGCCCGCACGGCTCAGCTCGGCCCAGAAAACAAACTACATCGTTTCAAAAGGAGTGCAATAGCGGCTGCAAGGCTTTAGGCGGCGGTATTGACCGTCTGCGATGTCAGACACACTCAGAACAGCCTGCACAGGCTCCCCCGATGAATTATGAATGGCAATAGTGAATAAAAGAAATAATGATTAAAACCTGAGATATCTCGGGTTTGGCGCCCAGCGCATGGCGAGTTAACCCGGGATATCTCGGGTCTGGCCCCATGTGTTAAAGGATAACTAATAAATAAAATAGAAAAGAGACAGACGATACATACATCACAGAGGTATGGGAAATAATTAAAACACACATCAAACAATCAACCAAATAAAATGACAAGGTATGTAATACATGAAGCAGATCAGACAGTTGCAGGTGTGTGTAAACAACTCTGTGATAGAGTCCTTAAAAGTAGTGAGGGGGATCAACTTGTCCATTTTCAAAGTCTTGCATCTCGTTCCAACTGCTCAGAGCAGCAAACTGGAAGGTGGATTGACCAAAGGAAGTGTTAAATACGGGCAACATCTAGCAAGATATGGTCAGCAGCTGTGGTGTTATAGAGATATGATGAGCAGCTCTGGTGTTATAGAGATATGATGAGCAGCTCTGGGCCCCGTTCCATGTACGTGGTTCAACTAAGTCGATCAACATGTCCATTATCCAGCTTCAGTTAACCCGATGTTCAAAGCCGGGATTTTCCTGTTTCACAAAGGAGGATTCAGTCTCGTTAACTCAAGCCAGACTTGAGAGTCAGGCTCAAGTCAGGCTAGATGCGCGCTCCCGTTTTAGGTGGAAAGCCAGCACGTATCGATGGCAGAGACCCTGATTCTCAACGGCATTGATTGATTAATTGATTTAAGACTTTATTGACAGATTGCAATAGGCTCAATCGCCTCGCCGACAAGTTAAATGCGTTATCTATAGGCTAATTCTAAGTCCCTCATTACCTCAATCAATCAGATTATATTTCTTTAAACTTGCCTGCTGGATTGAATAATCAAATGAGATCTTGCTAGCGAAAATTATTAGTTAACTGTTATACAGAATTACGATACGGCTCTCTTACCCATTGATTGATGTATAGTCAATCTTTTACTTATCTTCTCTGTGGTGTAACGGGTTCTTCTTTTGACTTTCACACGGACGACCGGGGTTCAAGGCCCTAGTCTTTTCCTTCTTTTTGCAATATAGGAATAATTCAATTTGGTGCACGTTGAGAGCTATATAAAGAATGACATCCTCAATGCATGTAGATTTATAATATTTTAACTTAAAACCAGGCTACTTTGGCGTATAATCATTAATATTATATTCAAAAAAATCATATTGGAAACACGGGGATTTGAACCCCGGTCGCTGAACTGGCAGGGATGAGCACTACCGCTGGGCCACTGGGCCAGATGGGATAAATTCATTGTTTATACATTAATGAACGAGAGACCCGTGTTTAGAATATCCGTTGTTTTGAATGAAGTTTATCTCTTTATCCTCATTCATTAATGTGACGTCAACGGCTCATTCAATTTCTCAAATCCGTCAAACAGCGCATCTCATCAGACATCTTAATCCCAGTTACAATTAAAATAACCACATCATGTGTACATCGCACGAGCGAGCGCCACCGTCGCCACGGTATATATAACGTGCATTATTTAGGACAAAGTGAATTTAATATCAGCATTTTGGGTCTATTTTACATTTCAAAAGCCCCCTCTGGAAGAATGGAGCACAAAAACGTAATTCAGAATGGTATAATGCAGATCGTAGACTGTGGGAATAGTTTCAGGAAACGGGCTGTCACTTCTTTGCGGGGGCGTGGCGATAGTTCAGGCTAACTTGAACTTGAACTCTGCTTTCGAGCAGGCTCAAACTTTTGGATATGTTGTCATGGTGATTTGGGAAATCCAGGTACATGAAATCGGAAAGTCAGGCTAACACAGTTAGCCTGATAAAGTTATCCGGCTAACTCGGTTATCCCGGTACATGGAACGGGGCCCTGGTGTTATAGAGATATGGTGAGCAGATTATTTTATTGTCACGTCGTTCAGTACCTTACAGCAAAAAGAGTGAAATTCACTTTGTTGTGGTTCCTCGACCATAGCAGCATCCAATATAATATAAATACAATTTTATTTGCATAGAATAAAAATTAAATAAGATAAAATAACGGCAAGATGACTGTACAGTTCTAAATAAGTGTGCAGTGCAGATAACATGATGTAGATATTATACTATATCAAATTTAAATAACAAAAAGGCTATGTACAGTTCCAACAAGAAAAGTATGTTATGTGATGTGCAATGAGCAATTTGCAATAATTAGCTGTGGGTAAAATGCAATGTGCAATACAGTTTGGCATCCAATGTAATAAAAAAAGTCAACCAACGAACTAGATTCTTGTACCGGATCTCCTCTCTGGTAAACAAGAATACCCTGAAGACTCTGGCAGGAGCACTCATTCAAGGGTACTACGACTATGTTTGCACCTCATGGTACCAAAGCACCTCAAAGGCGCTAAAAACAAGATTACAAACATCACAAAACAAACTGGTCAGACTACTACTTGACCTTACCCCTAGAACCCACCTCACCCCTGCCCACTTTGACAACCTAGGATGGCTTAGAGTAGACGACAGAGTACAGCAACTTGCAATGGGCCTGGTCTACAAGATACACTATACGACTAAGGTACCCATGTACATGTCAAAATACTTCCCAAAGGTCAGTGAATACCACGACCACAACACCAGAGGGAGCTCCACAAATCATGTTTGTAACTGAGGGGTACAATTCCCTGACTGTATTGATAAGTATGGTATCATTAAACCACTACTGAGTTATGTACATTACTACTGGCCATACAGTACACAGGTATATGTGATGAACACCCACACAATAACACAGCTTAACAAGAAAAGTACTGTTTGTAATATTTATTAGAAGAGCATCAATATGATCTTACATTATTGAGAATTAGAGTTGCGCTTGTAAGGCGAAGAATGTGCATGAATAGGTCAAGAGCGTAAGTCCATGAGCATATTACGAAGGGGATAATTAATACCACCTGTAGCATAAGAATTATATAAGGTACACTCGTAGGTCAGCTGGAGATACTAGGGGGGTTCCCTCCGGTTGTAAGCCAGCAGGGGGAGAGGAATGTTCGGATGCAAAAGTCTGGATCAACGAGGAATCAATAAGCTCCAGCTACGGGAGTCGGTACATATACTCCCCTCGATCAGCAGACAAAGCAGCAGCTATAATCCAAGTATGCGGGACAGCATAGGTGAAAGCCAGCCAGCCTCTTCCTAGAGACAGGCTTGAGTGATGCTCCTCACGGGTAAATCCCACACAGCAGCGGGGTAGACGGTTCTCTGCTCCAGCAGCCACGGTACCAAAGCAATAATAATCCAGCCGGAAAAGGCTCTGCATTCACCGGTGTAGATTCTCCTGTGCACGGTACTTCACATTTAACTAGGTCGAACTTCACGTTATTTCACTAAGCTCTGACACTTTTACTATCCTATTCGCACGCGGTTCTAAGTGCTCTATTTAGATGCAAGGTTGCTCCCTTCACTTGGTCGTTGACTCGTGATGAAGGCTTTTCTAGTAAGGAACGAACAATACGTTGAACGAACGTTTTAGGATAAGACAAGACTACTGCTGTATCCACCTGCGCCGTATTTATACGTAAGGTGAATAATCTAGTGCCAACCTCAGTTCTGTCTCGTATTACTGCGCAAACCTGGGCATGTTGAGACATGTCTTAGCGGTGGCTTTGAACTAGACATTGGGGGGTATGGCCGTGGCGCCTAGGGGGTCGCTGTCCAATAGGAGAACGAATATTATGGTCTGGCTTGTACCTAGGTAAAGGGATATTCCGTGTATATGTACAAAGAATATACAAGGGATATCAAACGATATACAAATATTATACATGGGATCTCAAGCAATAAATATATATATTCGGTTTAATCTGACCCTTTGTAACAGCCGCCTCCTAATTAGTCCGCACCTAATTAGATAAGCAGAGACAGATTAACCGTCTTGTCCACTACTCAATGTCCGTTGTGAGGAGTAGGGCAATTCACAAAGTCAGGGGGTCATGGTCGTCACTAAGAGAGTCGGGGAGCCTTGGCAACTCTATCAGCCTCGCCACGGGTCGGGTGTATGTCCGTCCCAGGACGAGCACTTCTGCCGCTCTGACCTTTCCGTCGGCACCAGTGATCACTTTGCTTACGCGGCCGGCCGGCCACGCAGCTCGGGGTAGTGACTGGTCTATGATCATGACGATTGTGTCCACTTTTAAGTTGTCCCCATCCTTGACCCGTTTCTGACGGGCTGGACGGGATGGAGGGGGGCTTAGGAGGAAGCGGGCCTGAGACTGGTTGATCTGTGCTTGGCTGTGCCTCCACATCCTCCGTCTGTTCCTCTTGTTTGGTCTGTACCCCGTCTGAGGAGGGGCCGGTTCCGGCCGCCCCATCAAGGAGTCGCTTGGGGTGCTGGGTTCGAGGTCAGCTATGTCTGGAGCGCAGCTGAGGGGGGTGCAGTTCGGAACTCCCTCTTGTGCCCACGGTTCTCTCACAGGCCTCTCGCCTAATGTCAATAGCCTCTCAACGGGCTGTACGGGAGAGTGGCCGGTGTCGCTCACCTTTGTGTGTAGGCAGCGTGTAGACGTGGGTTGACTGTCAAGTCCGTAGAGGGGGCCCTGGAGCGTCCACCCCAGTCGGGTCTGAACCGCGACTGGGCATCCTTTCCGTCTTTGATCCACTGACTCACCTCGTCCGTGGTCAGCTTCTTGAAAGGGTCGCATTGATACAGCCGATGTTCCCCTTCACAGTACTGGCATTCAATCTTCCACTCCTCTTTCGTCGAGGGGGTGTTGTGGTTCTTGTGCTGCGGTACTGATTCGGCTTGGTGCATAAGTTCAAGTTTCAAGTTTCTTTAATAGTTGTCATACAGAAGTACAGAATACTTTTATACAAAATGCTTCTTACTGTTGCGCTCCAGAGACTGTGCAAGACAAGATAAGTATGAAATAAAATAACATAGTAAAATTAGAAGTAAAAAAAAAAATGAGGTCACAGTGTTCAGTTTAGACATATGTACAATGTTCGATGCAGAATAGACGTAGTTACCATACAATATACAATACTGTGCAGTGTACTAATATACAATAATATATAGTGCAAGGCAGAAATGGAGAAATGGGACGAGGTGCAATTTAGGTACAATTCACAGTAGGTGTACGAGTTGTAGTGCAAATCCTTTATCAATAAATATAAAGTGTAAGTGTGTTTGTGTGATCTAAAGTGTGGAGAGTGGGTGCTGCAGTGTGTTGTTTGTTTGAGTGAGTGTGTGCGTGTGGGTGTGTGTGCTGTGTGCATTTGATGGTTGTTGCATAGTGATTATTGTTCGTTTAGCAGCCTGATGGCCTGGGGATAGAAGCTTCTTCTGAGTCTTTCTGTGCTCGCCTTAAGACTCCGGTATCGCTTGCCTGACCGCAGCAGTTCAAAGAGGCAGTTGTTCGGGTGGCTCGAGTCCTTAATAATTCTCTTAGCCTTCCCCTTGCACCGCTTGTTGTAAATGTTCTGGAGGGTGGGAAGCCCCCCTCCAATTGTGCGTTCGGCTGAACGTGTCACTCTTTGTAGTCTGCTACGGTCTTGTGCAGTGCTATTCCCAAACCAGGAGGTGATGTTGCCGGTCAGGATGCTCTCTATTGTACATGAGTAGAAGTTCCTAAGGATCTTCTGACTGACTTGGAACTTCCTTAGGCGCCTGAGGAAGTAGAGGCGTTGTCGTGCCTTCTTCACAACACTGTCAATGTGTGTGGTCCATGTCAAGTCCTCGGATATGTGGGCTCCGAGGTACTTGAAACTGTTCACTCTCTCAACCGGTGCCCCGTCGATGCTGAGGGGGCTGTAGTCCTTGACCCCCGACCTCCTGAAGTCCACAATCATCTCTTTTGTTTTGCTGACGTTCAGGGAGAGGCAGTTCTCCTGACACCACTGTGACAGGTTCTCTACCTCTTCCAGGTAGGCCCTTTCGTCGTTGGCAGAGATCAGGCCCACCACTACTGTGTCATCAGCAAATTTGATGATGGTGTTGTTGTTCCGCTGTGCTACGCAGTCATGTGTGTACAGGGAGTAGAGGAGGGGGCTCAGAACACAGCCCTGGGGGGCCCCTATGTTGAGCGTGATGGATGAGGAGGTGCAGTTGCCGGCTCTTACCACCTGGGGTCTGCCCGTCAGGAAGTCCAAGACCCACTGGCAGAGGTCATAGTTCAAGCCCAGGTCCCTGAGCTTGGCTATGAGTTTGGAGGGGACTATGGTATTGAATGCTGAGCTGAACAGCATTCTCACATAGTTCCCCTGCCTCTTGTCCAGGTGTGATGCTGCTGTGTGCAGCACATGGGCTATGGCGTCCTCCGTGGACCTGTTGGGGCGATATGCAAATTGCAGAGGGTCCAGGTTGATGGGGAGGGAGGAACAGATGTAGCCCTTCACTAGCTTCTCAAAGCACTTCATGGCTATGGAGGTGAGGGCTACAGGGCGGTAGTCGTTGAGGCAAGCGGGCGTAGATTTTTTGGGTACAGGGATGATGGTGGACTTCTTCAGACAGGTGGGGATGACAGCCTGTTCCAAGGACAGGTTGAAGATGTCAGTGAATACCGGGGCCAGTTGGTCGGCACAGACTTTTAGGACGCGGCCGGGGATGCCGTCCGGTCCTGCTGCCTTCCTGATATTCACTTTTTTAAAGATCCGTCTCACCTCATGCTCTGTTACCCTGAACACTGAGTCTCCATCAGCAGACCCCCCCCCCCCCCCCATTGCCGTGGTTTGTAGGCTGGTGTTGTTATTCACAGCCTCAAACCTCGCATAGAAGGAATTGAGATCATTTGCTAAGGAGATGTCACTGTTCAGTTTGAGGGGGGTGCCTTTGTAGTCTGTCACCGACCGGCGGTTATCATTTGATCCCCGAGGTCCATCTCTTGGGCTTGGTCCACTCCACACGAACGTGTCCAGTCGTAGGCTGCTGACCTCCCTGGCGAGGAACTCAGATATGTCTAGGAGGGATGCCTCTGGGCCGTTGGGGTCGCGGTGGTCTCTCTGCCGCCTGAAGCGCTCTTGTCGGGCGGGAGGGAGCTTCTCTAATATCCTTTCTACATTAGAGTTAGCATACAGTTCATATATCCCTTTCTCCTTTTGGGACCCCAGCATCCCTACCAGGGACTGTACCTTGATAGAGAGGTCATCCAATGCTCTATTGTCTCTGGCTGGGGGGAGGCGGTCGATATCTCTTATTTCCTGTATCACGTAGTCCCATATGCGTCCATAACGCTGGTCGAGGGCTACTAGAGCCGCGGTGTATGGGGTACTTGAGTTGGAATATGCCAGCGCTATATTATGCGCTCTGGGCACCTTCAGGTGCTTGAGGAGGATAGCATATTTGTACGTCTCATCGGGGACGTCGGACATCATAGTCTCTAAGCACATCCGTAGCTCCGTGTACTGTGCTCTGTCCTCGCGTGTAAAATCCGGGAACGTTGGTGTGCCAAGGTACGATGCCATGGATGGCTGGCACATCGGTGAGCGTTGGGGGAGAGGCCTCCTTCGGGGGCGAGTCTCCCCGTACGTGTCGTCGTGGGCTGGTACTTGGTGGGTACCAGGGGCCGGGTACCCAGGTGCTGTTCCTCGGTGCTGACGGTGCGTCAAACTCACCCGTGAGTTGAGTCGGGGGTTTGTAGCGCAGTGCCTCGGGGCTGACGTCTGGGCTGTACTGGGCCTCCTGGTCCAGAGTACGTTGCTGCTGGTCGGGGCTGTACTGTGCCTCCTGGTCCAGAGTACGTTGCTGCTGGTCGGCTTGACATTCCTCCTCTTCCTCTTCCTCTTCCTCTGCTAGGTCCTGGAGTCTTCTGTTCAGTCTCTCGGCGACGTAGGCCGGTTCTTCCCGGTTGCTGGGTCTCGTATGGACCGGTCGGGGAGGGGGTTCGGAGACGTGGACAGGATCCTCCTGTTGGCGGGGTCCCGGGTCGCTTGGTCGGGTAGGGGAATGTGCCCTAGACCCTTGTCGTGATGATCTCCGGGAGCTCCGTGCGGAGAGAGGGGGTGTCGCCATGGCGATCAATTGTTCTACCATCTGCGCCTGCAGCCGGTCGCGCTCTGCTTCGCGCTGGGCATGGGCGGCGTTGCGCTGTGCTTCGCGGTGGGCATTGGCGGCGTCGCGCTGTGCATTGGCGGTGGCGTGCTGCGCATCGGCGCGGCCTCTTTCAATGTTCTCTTCCGTCTGAAGGCGTCTGGTCTCCAGTCTTATGCGGTCGTCTTCACTCCTTTGTTGCGCCTGGAAGCGCTCTCGCTTGGTTGCAGCGTGTTCGTGCTCACTGAGGGCTTGCGCTTGGAGTTGCGCGCGAAAGCGCTCTCGTTGGTCTGCAGCTTGTTCGCGCTCGCTCGTCTGTTGCGCTTGGAGTCGATCGCGTTCACCCTGAAGTCGATCGCGTTCGGTGGAGGCTGCCAGGGTGGCGATGAATGCCTGCACCAGCATCTTGTCCGCTTCGCTGGGGGAAGACACCGACGGAGGTGATCGGCTTCTGGCAGTGCTCGTTGGAGATCTGTTCTCTGGGCGCGCCTCGAGGTCCGTCTCCTGGGCGCGCTTCTCTTCTGGTAGTGGGTCGGGTTCTGTCCCTGGAGCGCTTTCTTTATCCTGGAGCTCTCCTGGGACCGTCCCGTTGACGTTGTCTGGGGGTATAGTCATGTCATGTCCCCCCTGGTCCCCCCCGTGGGCTTGGTCAGTTTCGTTAGAACCCACTGGGGTCTCTACTGGCAGGGTCGCCTGGTCGGTAGGTTTTGACATGCTTTGACTATCCGCTTTTTCCGCGTTTAACGTCTGTATAAAGCTAGGTAGTAGACTGGCAGCGTAGTCCTCTAGGTAAGGAGGTGGCTGCCGTCTGCGCTGCGGGCGTTCTAGCTTAGGAGAGCCGTTTGTGGAGTGTTCACCGCTGGCCATGTCAATATTAATATTATATTAATATTACGCTAATTACCCTCCGGCTCAAAGGACCAATTGTAACTGAGGGGTACAATTCCCTGACTGTATTGATAAGTATGGTATCATTAAACCACTACTGAGTTATGTACATTACTACTGGCCATACAGTACACAGGTATATGTGATGAACACCCACACAATAACACGGCTTAACAAGAAAAGTACTGTTTGTAATATTTATTAGAAGAGCATCAATATGATCTTACATTATTGAGAATTAGAGTTGCGCTTGTAAGGCGAAGAATGTGCATGACTAGGTCAAGAGCATAAGTCCATGAGCATATTACGAAGGGGATAATTAATACCACCTGTAGCATAAGAATTATATAAGGTACACTCGTAGGTCAGCTGGAGATACTAGGGGGGTTCCCTCCGGTTGTAAGCCAGCAGGGGGAGAGGAATGTTCGGATGCAAAAGTCTGGATCAACGAGGAATCAATAAGCTCCAGCTACGGGAGTCGGTACATATACTCCCCTCGATCGGCAGACAAAGCAGCAGCTATAATCCAAGTATGCGGGACAGCATAGGTGAAAGCCAGCCAGCCTCTTCCTAGAGACGGGCTCGAGTGATGCTCCTCATGGGTAAATCCCACACAGCAGCGGGGTAGATGGTTCTCTGCTCCAGCAGCCACGGTACCAAAGCAATAATAATCCAGCCGGAAAAGGCTCTGCATTCACCGGTGTAGATTCTCCTGTGCACGGTACTTCACATTTAACTAGGTCGAACTTGACGTTATTTCACTAAGCTCTGACACTTTTACTATCCTATTCGCACGCGGTTCTAAGTGCTCTATTTAGATGCAAGGTTGCTCCCTTCACTTGGTCGTTGACTCGTGATGAAGGCTTTTCTAGTAAGGAACGAACGATACGTTGAACGAACGTTTTAGGATAAGACAAGACTACTGCTGTATCCACCTGCGCCGTATTTATACGTAAGGTGAATAATCTAGTGCCAACCTCAGTTCTGTCTCGTATTACTGCGCAAACCTGGGCATGTTGAGACATGTCTTAGCGGTGGCTTTGAACTAGACATTGGGGGGTATGGCCGTGGCGCCTAGGGGGTCGCTGTCCAATAGGAGAACGAATATTATGGTCTGGCTTGTACCTAGGTAAAGGGATATTCCGTGTATATGTACAAAGAATATACAAGGGATATCAAACGATATACAAATATTATACATGGGATCTCAAGCAATAAATATATATATTCGGTTTAATCTGACCCTTTGTAACAATGTTAAACCCAGATTCGGCTCAAACAAGGGACGAAACACGTTTCGCAATTATGCCACATCTATGTGGAACGCCCTACCCAAAGCTGTAAAGGAATGTGAATCCCTACCCACATTCAAAACCGCTCTTAAAGAGCACCTATGGGAGGCTGCAATTCTTAACTGGCCACCGAAAATGCCCAAACCCCCCACCACCTCCAAATAGACAGTCTCCTCCCCACCGCATGTATATATTCTCTCCCCACCGTATGTATATTTCTCTCCCTCCCACCCACCCCCTCCAAATGTACAGTCTCCACCCCACCATATGTATATTTCTCTCCCACCCACCCACCCCCTCCTAATGTACAGTCCCCTCCCCATCATATGTATATACTCTGTCAGGATCTATGGGTAACAGTACTGTATATTTGAATACTGTTTATGTCACAAATGTATCAGTACTAAATACCTGTACGTCCCTATGCCATAAATGTCATGTATGTTGTGTATGTCATAAATGTCTATATGAATTGAAAATGGGGGACCCTGATGTAAACAAGACAAAAGTCTTTCTCTGGTCTGCATCCCCTTAACAATTGTGTGTATTGAGCCGTACTGTATTGTACCCATTCTGCAATCTGTTAAATAAAGTTTTCATTCATTCATTCAACAATTTACAAATACACCATATCAAGCTGAGTAGATACAAGTTAAAGACACATTCCACCAAAGATACCACCACTGTCTCATCTATTCTGTAGGTTACAGTTTAAAGTGACTATTAGATATAGGCCTGTGTTTCTGGGGGGTTTCTAGCGTATTTCTATACAAACAGTGTGAGTCTGAGATTCTAAATTGTGACAAACGAATCCTTATGGAAACAAACACAGAACAAATGTTGTCTATGTTCAGAATTTACAAACAACGCGTCTCAACAAAGAACACCACTTATACATTTTCTTTGGGACGTGGTCTGTGGAATTTGAACGTCACACTTTCACTGTAAATGAGTGTAAGCCAATGAATTTCTCGTTGAGAGTGTAATGATGGCCAATTAACAGATATGTTAATTGTGTATCAGTCACAGTGATGTCTTCCTACAGTGTCTAATTGGGACTGACATCTCTGGGTTTGCCAGAGGGAATCAGCCTTTCCATGGTGATAATACATTTCGCCTCGTATCCCCCGAGTGTCTGCCTTTCGTGATCAACAATTAACCTCATGTCAACGAGGATGATAATTACTTTCACCGACAACCGAAGGTTTTCCTCATCCGTCGACCGAAGGCTCTATTGTTAGACCTCGGGCTCAGGTTGGCCGCGAGAGGACCCGACTCATTTAGGATTACCACTGACGTCTGTAATAATAATAATAATAATAATTCATTGTATTTGTAAAGCGCTTCTCAGGAACCCGAAGTCGCTGACATTAGGTGGGGAAAGACAGAGAAAACAAAGAAACAAAAGGGACATAAGACCACGGGGGAAACAGGGAAAACAGCATGATACACAGAAAACATAAGGCCACAGTAACAAAGATCAAAACAGGTTGGAGGGGGGGGGGGGGGGGGTTACGGTTGGGGAAGGTTGAAGGCTAAGGAGAACAGGTGGGTTTTGAGGCGGGATTTGAAGGTGGAGAGTGTGGGGGAGTCTCTGATGGTCTGAGGGAGGGAGTTCCAGAGTCGAGGTGCAGTGCGTGAGAAGGCCCGATCACCAACGTTTTTGAGCTTGGATGACGGGACAGTGAGGGAAGCAGTGGAGGAGGACCGGAGGGAACGGGTGGGGCGGTAGGGAAGAAGGAGATCAGTGAGGTAATGACTTGGAAGACTTGTCAGCTGCCTCCAGGGCTGTCGTCAGGAGGGGGACTTGGACTTGGACTTGGATGTTCTTTTCGTTTGTTTGAAACAGCACAGACCAGATTCCCAGTGTGATAAGAGGTGACTGACTGGAGTTTCTCTGGAGATCATCACTGAGCCTCAACTGGAGTCCAATGAAAGTGAGCTTCTTTTATTTTACTTTTTTCACAGTGATGTTTTCACAGCAAGAAAGTCCTGGGTTTGATTCCCAATTAGGGACCAGGTTGCTGGGTTGCCAGGTACCCAGGTGGGGTATCTCCTGGGCCTTTCTGTGTGGAGTTTGCATGTTCTCCCCCCATGCTCGCAAGGGTTTCCCCTCCAGAAGAGGGATAAACCCAGATCACCTACGCTGTCACGTCCCTGACGAAGACGGACAGGAGAACTTGGATTGGTCCCTGGGTGTGCGGCCCCACACCTCAACCCATGTCTGGTCCCGGCTGCCCTTGGGGGGAAGGACGGCGGGATGGGTCAAGCACAGAGAAGACATTTAATCGGCGACCGAAAAAAATAAAAGTGTGTTCCTATGTGTCGACCATCACATGTGTGTATCACTGCATGACTACGTTGCAACGTGTGCTACGAGTAAAGACTTCTTCAAAGTCCAGTTTAATCTTTAATCTTTACATGTGTAATTTATTTAAACGGTTCATCGAAAATGCTATTCAACGTTTCTGAAGGAAGAAAATACATAAATGTTGCCTGATATTAGATATTTAGAAATGCAAATGATCAAATGTTATTTGAATGTAGGCTAATTGTCTTAAGAATAATCCTTTGCCCTTTTTAGTTGTACTCTTTAGTTTGATTTGATTTGATCTCGAACACAACAAACAAATCACAGTGAAGACAAAATGTAAACATAAACAAACAAGTCCGTCTTCATCCGTAGGAAACCTAACAAGGATGAGTTTGAGAAGAGGCAGAAGGAAGCAGCTTATCAAGTCCTGCCCCTTTCTTACAATATCATAACATTTAAAATGAAACTCTTATTACCTAAAAGAGAGAAAAAAGAATAATGAATAAAATAAGGTTAAAAGACAACCATTTTCTTTTGTTTTCAAGAAATTAAAACGTTCCCTGAGAGCAACTACCTATAGTTCCTCAGTTCTGTATTCTATCAGTGCTTTATTTGTATCTATTTATTTTTTATACTTTTAATGCTTCTGTTCTAGGTGTATGGTCGGTCTTTCAACATCTTGCCAAAAGGAGCACAGTTGCGAATTAGCCAGCTGGCTAAAACTGACACATTTACAGAAATGTTTATTAATGTGTACTGTCCTTTTTAAATAAACTGAAACTGTGTGTTGCTCTGTTACCACTTCTTATAATCACTTAATCGGTTCTTAATCGCTAGCGGAGAAAGGTTATCCACGGGGCGCAGCTACAGTAGCTCCATGCTTTCAGCTAACTTTGACTCACGTTCATAGCTAACAATGGGCTAATATTCCACGTCGAGGAGTTCACGTCAGCTCGTTTTGTCTCAGTTAGTTACATGTTCCACATTTCCCCTTTGAAAGGAGATGCTTTCAATTCCAATTAACTGAAACACACCTGAATCACAACGGGACGGACGCCATCTGCATGATGATCCACACCTCTGGACTCAGGGGACGGACGTCATCTGCATAATGGTCGACACCTCTGGACTCAGCAACAAAGGGTCGCCGCGTTTGATTCGACCGTCGGCATCTGTCCTCTTCCTCCCCCTCACGGAGGTATCAAGGGTAGTTAGGATCTAAATGAGTCAGGGAAATGTTCAAGTGCGTCTCGCTGAGGGGAAGCTGCCGGTTCAGAGCCAGATATGAGAGATCGTTATGGGGTGCCGGGTGCCACAGCTTGTTAGGATGACATGGCAGCAGAGACCTGCCGGTGGAGGCCGGGCTCATTAGCGCCTAATGGTGTGAATCAGGCAGAGGGGGGAGGTGAGACAGAAGAGCAGGTGTCCGCGTTGCTAAGATCATCCTGTCGCGGGGTGTCCTGGTGTCCTGGTGTCCTGGTGTCCTGGTGTCCTGGGCCCTCATGCATCAACGTGGACGTAGAACTTGACCTACTTCCACACGTAAGCACGGAATGTAGAACTAGCGTACGCACAGGGAAGTCGGCATTCATCACACGTGCGTACGCAGGCTCTATGCCCTGCCGTGTTGATGAATACCACTTTGTTCTACCGTCAATGCTCGTGCATGATTATCCATATATGGTCATGAAAATGAGGAAACACCCCCCATGGGATGTGAAATAATGGACCGACCCGAGCGGGACTCCGAGAAACTCCACGGAGAATTCACTGCTGTCGAACCAAGAAGACACTATCGCGTATTATGATTTATGGGATAAATAAAAGGCGGACTTGTAAACGGTGATGTCAGATATCAACGGCTCCCTAAAACCATTGCTGCAATTCTGCCTGGACAGCTCAAAATACTAATAAAGACCGTTCGTTGACAACTGTTTGGCGTTGGTTGTGTGTCATTATAACCGTGCTGTATGAATGCCTTTATTAGTTGTGTTCGATTGGCTATATGATTTTTAGAGGCATCTATTTTGTTGTCGGCTAATAAAGACCGCGCTGGAATATGACTGCCTTTTCCCGTGTTGTTTGATTAATACCCACGGATTAAAGTTCTCCTCAATTCTATTCCAAATCGCGATGGATCTCCCGTCAATTTTCTACCTGCTGCATATGATTTCTAGAGGCATACTACAATCTATTTTGATGTCAGTATTGGGTAGCCTATATAAACAATATAATACGAGAGCATGTACAAGAACAATGAATCTCACTGCATGTATGATGTAGCCTGCCTTTCAATACATGAACTTGAATTCCATCATGTTTGTGTGCGGGACTCAAGGCTGCTGTCACAATGGGTGGTACCGCCGTACAGTAATAATAATAACAGTCCAAACAATATCACGATCCATGCCATAGCCTATGTTCTATTAGGACATGATCTGTGACGACAAATGTTCTAGAATGTTTGATTAAGATATCATACTCTGACAGCATGCCTATGAGCAACAAAAACGCGAACTTGAATCCCATCATATACATAGTCTGTCCACTATAGTGTCATTGCAATGCGTTTTCTATTCTTTCTTATACAGTAAAAAGGGGGAAGAACACTATATTCATATGACTTGTATTCTGCTTACAGCTTCGAAGTTCCACTTGTTTCGTTTAACGTAAAGCCTTTTAAATATAATCAAAACGTTCCCGTGTTTCTGCGGTCTGCGCAGAATAATAACGAGTTGAGCTTTATGATTTATGATGAATTGAAAATGGGGGACCCTGATGTAAACAAGACGAAAGTTGGTCTGCATCCCCAATTAACAATTGTATGTACTGAGCTGTACTGTACTGTACCCATTCTGCAATCTGTTAATAAACTTTTCAATCAATCAATCAATCAAGCTACGCGGAGCGCAGTCAGTCAGTAGCCTACACCCCGTATATTCCGATAACGCTATATAAACCATGCTGCATTCATTCTGAGAGAAAGATCTATTATTCCAAATGCTATTTATAGGGTTTTGACCATAATTACACTACTGTTGCTATTTTACAATGAACTATAATGAACTACGGTTCGTACAGAACGTGCCAGTGTTATTATGCACAGAAGCTCATTTCCTTGTTGTAATAATATATTCTACCACTGGGCGCTAGGTACGCCAGGTCTGACCTGTGCGTAGATGTACGCACGAAGTCAAGTTCAAGTTCAAATTGATGAATCCGACTCTTTGCTTAGAAATGATCGTACGCACAGGGTAAGCACAGATCTGTGCGTAGAACACGTTGATGCATGAGGGCCCTGGTGTCCTGGTGTCCTGATGTCCTGATGTCCTGATGTCCTGGTGTCCTGATGTCCTGGTGTCCTGGTGTCCTGATGTCCTGATGTCCTGGTGTCCTGGTGTCCTGATGTCCTGATGTCCTGGTGTCCTGTTGTCCTGTTGTCCAGGTGTCCTGATGTCCTGGTGTCCTGGTGTCCTGTTGTCCTGTTGTCCAGGTGTCCTGGTGTCCTGGTGTCCTGATGTCCTGGTGTCCTGATGTCCTGGTGTCCTGATGTCCTGGTGTCCTGGTGTCCTGGTGTCCTGGTGTGCTGGTGTCCTGGTGTCCTGATGTCCTGGTGTCCTGATGTCCTGGTGTCCTGGTGTCTTAGTGTCCTGATGTCCTGATGTCCTGGTGTCCTGATGTCCTGGTGTCCTGGTGTCCTGATGTCCTGATGTCCTGGTGTCCTGTTGTCCTGTTGTCCAGGTGTCCTGGTGTCCTGGTGTCCTGGTGTCCTGATGTCCTGGTGTCCTGGTGTCCTGTTGTCCTGTTGTCCAGGTGTCCTGGTGTCCTGGTGTCCTGGTGTCCTGGTGTCCTGGTGTCCTGGTGTCCTGGTGTCCTGGTGTCCTGGTGTCCTGGTGTCTTAGTGTCCTGATGTCCTGGTGTCCTGATGTCCTGGTGTCCTGGTGTCCTGGTGTCTTAGTGTCCTGATGTCCTGGTGTCTTAGTGTTCTGGTGTCCTGGTGTCCTGGTGTCTTAGTGTCCTGGTGTCCTGGTGTCTTAGTGTCCTGATGTCCTGGTGTCTTAGTGTTCTGGTGTCCTGATGTCCTGGTGTCCTGATGTCCTGGTGTCCTGGTGTCCTGGTGTCTTAGTGTTCTGGTGTCCTGATGTCCTGGTGTCCTGATGTCCTGGTGTCCTGGTGTCTTAGTGTCCTGATGTCCTGGTGTCCTGATGTCCTGATGTCCTGGTGTCCTGGTGTCTTAGTGTCCTGATGTCCTGGTGTCCTGGTGTCTTAGTGTCCTGATGTCCTGGTGTCCTGATGTCCTGATGTCCTGATGTCCTGGTGTCCTGTTGTCCTGTTGTCCAGGTGTCCTGGTGTCCTGGTGTCCTGGTGTCCTGATGTCCTGGTGTCCTGGTGTCCTGGTGTCCTGGTGTCCTGGTGTCCTGGTGTCCTGGTGTCCTGGTGTCCTGGTGTCCTGGTGTCTTAGTGTCCTGGTGTCCTGGTGTCTTAGTGTCCTGATGTCCTGGTGTCCTGGTGTCCTGGTGTCTTAGTGTCCTGGTGTCCTGATGTCCTGGTGTCTTAGTGTCCTGATGTTCTGGTGTCCTGGTGTCCTGATGTCCTGGTGTCCTGGTGTCCTGATGTCCTGGTGTCCTAGTGTCCTGGTGTCTTAGTGTCCTGGTGTCCTGATGTCCTGGTGTCTTAGTGTCCTGATGTCCTGGTGTCCTGATGTCCTGGTGTCCTGATGTCCTGGTGTCTTAGTGTCCTGATGTCCTGGTGTCCTGATGTCCTGGTGTCCTGATGTCCTGGTGTCTTAGTGTCCTAGTGTCTTAGTGTCCTGGTGTCCTGATGTCCTGGTGTCCTGATGTCCTGGTGTCCTGGTGTCCTGATGTCCTGATGTCCTGGTGTCCTGATGTCCTGGTGTCCTGATGTCCTGGTGTCCTGATGTTCTGGTGTCCACCGAAACGCGCTGCTACAACTTTGTGTGTATCTACTGTGTGTATCTACTGTGTGTATCTACTGTGTGTATCTACTATGTGTATCTAATGTGTGTATCTACTGTGTGCGTCTACTGTGTGTGTATTTACTGGGTGTATATACTGTGTGTGTATGTACTGTGTGTGTCTACTGTGTGTGTATCTACTGTGTGTGTATCGACTGTGTGTGTATCTACTGTGTGTGTCTGCTGTGTGTGTATTTACTGTGTATCTAATGTGTGTATCTACTGTGTGTGTCTACTGTGTGTGTCTACTGTGTGTATCTACTGTGTGTGTATCTACTGTGTGTATCTACTGTGTGTGTGTCTACTGTGTGTATCTACTCTGTGTGTATCTATTTGGTGTATCTACTGTGTGTGTATCTACTGTGTGTGTATCTACTATGTGTGTATCTACTGTGTGTGTGTGTCTACTGTGTGTATCTACTGTGTGTGTATCTACTGCGTGTATCTACTGTGTGTATCTACTGTGTGTGTATCTACTGTGTGTGTATCTACTATGTGTGTATCTACTGTGTGTGTGTGTCTACTGTGTGTATCTACTGTGTGTGTATCTACTGCGTGTATCTACTGTGTGTGTATACTGTGTGTGTATCTACTGTGTGTGTATACTGTGTGTGTATCTACTGTGTGTATCTACTGTGTGTATCTACTATGTGTGTATACTGTGTGTGTATCTACTGTGTGTGTATCTACTGTGTGTATCTACTGTGTGTATCTACTGTGTGTATCTACTGTGTGTGTATCTACTGTGTGTATCTACTGCGTGTATCTACTGTGTGTGTATACTGTGTGTGTATCTACTGTGTGTGTATACTGTGTGTGTATCTACTGTGTGTATCTACTGTGTGTGCAGGGCCGTCTCAGGGGGTGTGCGAGCAGTGTGGTCGCACAGGGCCTCGCGGGAAGGGGGGCCGCAAAAAAAAATAAAAATAAAAAAATGGACTGAAGATGAAAGTTGTTGCATGTTAGAAAGTTCAGTCAGGCTAGCCATGTCGGCTTAGCTAAAGGCAGGGACAGCTAGTTAGCTTTAGCTACGTTATAATATCGAGTGCTAACGTGTGGTTCAGTCGGGATAGCCATGCCGGCTAGTAGCTTAGCTAATGGCTAACTAGCGTTAGCTAACGCTAGCTATCGAGTGCTAACGTGTGGTTCAGTCGGGCTAGCCATGTCGGCTAGTAGCTTAGCTAAAGGCTAACTAGCATTAGCTAACGCTAGCTATCGAGTGCTAACGTGTGGTTCAGTCGGGCTAGCCATGTTGGCTAGTAGCTTAGCTAAAGGCTAACTCGCATTAGCTAACGCTAGCTATCGAGTGCTAACGTGTGGTTCAGTCGGGCTAGCCATGTCGGCTAGTAGCTTAGCTAAAGGCAAACTTTTTAAGAAGGAGGTGATGAACTACAGACAGACGAGGCACGAGAACGTTTTCCTCTTCATGGCGGCCTGCATGGCTCCACCCCACCTGGCCATCATCACCAGGTGAGAGAGGGGAAAACAAACGCACGTCACAAATGATGGATTCAGTTCACCTCCAATACCTGTTATTATCCTTGTCACATTTTCACCTCTCTCTCTCTCTCTCTCTCTCTCTCTCTCTCTCTCTCTCTCTCTCTCTCTCTCGCTCTCTCTCTCTCTTTCTCTTTCTCTCTCGCCCTCTCCCTCTCTCTCTCTCTCTCTCTCTCTCTCTCTCTCTCTCTCTCTCTCTCTCTCTCTCAATTCAATTCAAATGGGCTTTATTGACATGGGAAACATACGTTTACATTGCCAAAGCCAAACAAAACAATCAAACAGATAAAACAAAAGAAATCAGTACATTACAGAAGGAATTTCTTGTACGGTCTTTATGGTGGTTGTATTCCGTTGGATGTCCTTTTCTTGTCACAGCAGCTCACAAATCTGGCTGCTGTGTTTGCACATTCTTGTATTTCTCCCAGTAGGTATGGGAGTTTTGAGTTATTGTCCATGTTTTCAAAGTCTCTTTGGGTGTTTGCAATTTGTGGGAAGTATATGTCTCTGATGTCTTGGTATAGTGGGCAGGTTGTTAAGAAGTGGAGCTCGGTTTCCACCTCATCTTGTGTGCAGTGGGTGCATAGTCTGTCTTCGCTTGGGAGCCAGGTCTGCCTATGGCGGCCTTTCTCGATGGCTAGGCTGTGCTCGCTGAGTCTGTACCTAGTCCTGTGTTCTGAGCTGTGTGCTGAGCTGTGTTCTGCATGTGTTCTCTGTTCTTAGCTGTGTTCTGAGATGTGTTCTGAGCTGTGTTCTGTGTTCTGAGCTGTGTTCTGAGCTGTGTGCTGAGCTGTGTTCTGTGTTCTGAGCTGTGTTCTGAGCTGTGTGCTGAGCTGTGTTCTGTGTTCTGAGCTGTGTGCTGAGCTGTGTTCTGTGTTCTGAGCTGTGTTCTGAGATGTGTTCTGAGATGTGTTCTGTGCTGTGTGCTGAGCTGTGTTCTGTGTTCTGAGCTGTGTTCTGAGCTGTGTGCTGAGCTGTGTATTTCTCTCTCCTCTGGTCAGGGGCATTGCCGGGTCTGTGCAGCGATAACAATGTATATTGACTGTAGAACGGGAGCTCTCTCTCGCTCTCTTGCTCTCTCTCTCTCTCTCTCTCTCTCTCTCTCTCTCTCTCTCTCTCTCTCTCTCTCTCTCTCTCTCTCTCTCTCTCTCTCTCTCTCTCTCTCTCTCTCTCTCTCTCTCTCTCTCTCTCTCTCTCTCTTGCTATATGTTGACTGTATCATGCCCAGCCTCGGGCAGCGCTATTATTTAAGAATATGTTGACTGTATAAAAAAAATTAAAATAAATAAAAAAAATATTATATAATATAATAATTTTCTTTTTTTACCTTTAGGGGGGGGGGGGGGGGGGGGGGCCTCGCGTTTAAATCTCACACAGGGCCTCTCATTTCTCCCAGGCGGCCCTGTGTGTGTATCTACTGTGTGTGTATTTACTGTGTGTATCTACTGTGTTGGTATTTACTGTGTGTGTATCTACTGTGTGTGTATCTACTGTGTGTATCTACTGTGTGTATCTACTGTGTGCATCTACTGTGTGTGTGTGTCTACTGTGTGTGTATCTATTGTGTGTATCTACTGTGTGTATCTACTGTGTGTATCTACTGTGTGTATCTACTGTCTGTGTATCTACTGTGTGTGTATCTACTGTGTGTGTATTTACTGTGTATCTACTATGTCAGTACTTATCTGTTAAGCGTGTACAGTTATCTCATAATAACATCTTACTAGGGCAACATTCAAATCTTTTTTTATTATTATTATAATTTTCTTTTTTTTTTACGTGTCTATTCATTCTGTTTAAACCAATGTGGTTTTTCTTCACAGTTGCAGATAAAGATTAGGCTACACTAAAATTATAGTATTATACTATTATAGTATATGACTCGTCATACAATTTTTAATAAAACATTTATCATAAATGATGTAGCCTATCTGCATCCACTTGGTGCTCCATCAAGACGTCACCATCACTTTCGTACCAACCGTGCCCTTATTGGATTTATGTTGACGAAACTGGCGAGTTATATTCATTAAATAAAGTTGATTTAATAAATAAAATGACAAATTTAATCAGATGAATCACTTTATTCAAATTGAGGATTTTGTTTGAGGATTTATTTATTTATTTGTTTATAAATGTTCTCTTATTTTTTTTATTACGTCATAAAATATGACGACAGACATTCGAAGCTTCATTTTCGAAAACTTGAATAAAAGCTTTGAATGTAAACAAATATTACATGCGGTACAGACCTAATGTAGTACTCTCATAATAACATAATCCTCTTGTTCCTCTCGGTTAAGCGTGTACAGTTCTCTCATAATAAGCAAATGGAAAATTGACATGAAAAGAATTATCCTCTGTTTGAGTGGCCGGCTCCAATCTCTCACAAACACACGCACATGCACACATGTAAGCACACACACACACACACACACACACACACACACACACACACACACACACACACGCACACGCACGTGCACGCGCACACACACACACACGCACGCACGCACGCAAACACACACACACACACACACACACACACACACACACACACACACACACACACACACACACACACACACACACACACACACACACACACACACACACACACACACACACACACACACACACACACACACACACACACACACACACACACACACACACACACACACACACACACACACACACACACACAACAGAGGCTCAGTGAGCCAATTACCAACTAAGGAACATTGAATTAAATCCATAGAGACATGAGCTCCAGCATCTCAAGTAAGGTTGATGGCTTATATAACTAGAAGTAATTACTATAACAGCATCTTGACCGAATCATTCGCTAGTGCTTTTAACAACTTTTAACATGGCAAAACTTCACAAAGTCTTTAGTAGACAATCGTCTTTAATCGGCAAAGGACGAAGAAGAAGAAGATTACTTTATTGTCAATATACACAACCCAATTTAAATTAGTATTTTCGCATGACACACACACAGTCATCATATCCCTCCTAGTTACACACACACACATACACACTGGTATTGGGTTGCTTATCAAGGGCTAATGTTTCTGAAATGCATGAGAAACTAAAAGCTGAGTGTAAAAGCTTGTATTCTTTCACAAGGTAATTCATACTATATATTTATCGGACTATTACCTAGTGGTTCCCAAAGGTGGGCCGCGAGCAGCCACTGGTGGGCCGCGAGACGATTTAAAAAAATAATAATTTTTTATTTAAATTTTTTTTGTCAGGCCACTGAACTTAGAAGCAGGCCAGGACAGTGTTTCTAGTTGTATTCTAAAATTCTATTATATTGTATTCTAAAATGTGACTATATGGTTTTATATTAACTTAATAAATAAACAAAAACGAAAAATCTACTTATTTCAACGAACATTTCAAACTAAATAACAGATTATGCACATAAAACGCTGAAAACAACCAAAGCAACAATAGTATTTTAATGAGGCTATTATTATCATTATTATTTTGCAACAAGTTAGCCCTTTCATAAATAGCACATATAAATGAATAACTAACTTGAACTAACTTAATAGGATTGAAGTGATATTTGGCTTAAAAAATCGGTCGCAAAAAAAAAAAAAAAAAAAAAAAAAAAAAAAAAGCCTGACGATGTTCATTGGGCCGCGGCTCTCTGACGCCTTATTTTCTGGGCCCTGGCCTGAAAAGTTTGGGAACCCCTGACCTACAGTGCAGAGACACACACGCATGGTACCAGAGCGGCCAGCAGAGGGCAGATGACTCTACCCCTACCTACAGTAGTACAAATAGCCTGAATGTGAATACTGGCTGAGCGTTCCGCTCCAACCTTACGGGATATATTCGTTGTCCGTGTACCTAGAGTGCTCGCTGAAAAATACGTCTACTTGCACCTTTACATCTACCACGGCCACGCCCGCTCCGAGTTTCATAAATCCTAGGGCGGGGCCGCTACGTCCTCCTTCCAAGTCTGAATTTCACGTGAGAAAAACAGCCAAGGGTCCTCAGGGCGTGAAAGCGGAACGCTCAGCCAGTATTCACATAACTAGGGTTATAGGATAACCTTCATTATGTTTCATCTGTCTGAGTGTTCCGCTCCAACCTTATGGGAACTAAAGGGGGAGCAGGAAGCGCAGTCACTAGATGCACCCCCTGAGGGCCCTTATGACCATCAAGGATCCATTATGAGTAATAGGGCATAGCCACCCTAGGAGGCACAACGTGAGTGGGACTGTGTGTGAAAACACCCTGCTGTCCACATCCCCACACACTCCTGCTAGCCCACCTGGTGGCGGGATGCAGGAGAAGTCCCGGTACTCAGGACTGCATGGGAGACAGAGCTCCCAGTCATGTCCATGAGGTAAAACCTGACAAAAGGCCCCGGGGAGGACCAAGAGGCTGCAGCGCAGATGTCCTCCACCGATACCCCCCCAAGCAGGGTAGCAGAGGTGGTGTAGTGGTTAACACTGTCGCCTCACAGCAAGAAGGTCCAGGGTTCGATTCCCGCTTGGGGACCAGGTTTACATGATGCCAGGTACTCAGGTGGGGTATCTCCCAGGCCTTTCTGTGTGGAGTTTACATGTTCTCCCCGTGCTCGCAAGGGTTTCCCCCCGATAAGATAAACCCAATTGAAAAACATGCACAACAGATCGCTAACGCTGTGGCGTCCTTGACGAAGACGGACAGGAGCACTTGGATTGGTCCCCGGGGCGCGGCTCACGTTGACGCCCTATCTGCTCCCGGCTGCCCATGGGGGGAAGGACAACGGGATGGGAAAAGTGCAGAGAGACATTTCATCAGCGACTCAGTGCATGTGTGTGAGTGTTCCTATGGGTCGCCCATCTCGCATGTGTGTGTTAAACTGCATGACAAATAAAGACTTCTAGTCTAACAATTATTATAGAGGCTGCCACTCCACGAGTGGAGTGTGCCCTGACGCCCACGGGGGGAACCTGTCTGGCCAAAGTGTAGCAGAGGGCAATGCCCTCGCACAACCAATGTGACAGGCGTTGTTTGGACAGCACCTTACCCGTGGTAGCGCCACTCTAACAGACAAATAGTTGACTGGTAGTGTTGTATTGGGGTGTTTAGGAGAAGTGTGTAGGATTCAATCGTAGGACAGAGAAGGGTGAGAGAGACGAGGCACGAGTAGACGTTCCAAAATAATAGGCTTTACTGAGCAAAAGTCACGAGGATACGCGTTACAAGCACAGGTCATAAAAGGCGCAGCCGGGCTGGCTCGGAGGAGAAAACATAAACAGGCTAGAAATGGACTGAGACTCGAAAAACAAGAACACTAGAATAAACAAGCGACATGGAACATGGCACGATAAACGGGGAGCACGACAGAGTAGCAAGACACTGGGAATACAGGGTAAACAGGACAGCACGGAAGGGTACTGGGGTGAACAGAAAACAATGGCGCAACACTGGTAACAGGGAGGGCGAGATCCTAAATACTAAACACGTGATTGCTAAACCGGAACAGCTGGGGAACAGAGGATAAGAATACTGACACAAGAATACAAGGGAACAAGACTAGACACTAATACAAGGACAGAATGAATACCACAAGACAAGGACACTAGACTAACAGGCAGGGATAATAGAGACACATAATAATAGGCAGCAAGGTCTTGAGCCAGGCAGGGATTAAACATTGTAAACATAACAACACAAGGACTGAGGCCACAGTAGACAGGAGGAGTTAATTCCCGGATAAACCACAAGGTGGTGCCAGAGGGTAATGTTCGGAATTGTTCAGAGAGTTCCTGAGTCCAAAGGGCAGATTATGACAGTACCCCCCGAAGGGGCGGCTCCCAGACGACCCACAAGATCGACAAGGAACAGGCAGGGCGAAGGGCCGAGACCCCGGAAAAAACTGGGGTCCCCCTTTAGTTCCCATAAGGTCCATTAGTGGGGACTGGGGAAGGGGGAGGGGCATTCTCCCTGTGTGTGTGTGTGTGTGTGTGTGTGTGTGTGTGTGTGTGTGTGTGTGTGTGTGTGTGTGTGTGTGTGTGTGTGTGTGTGTGTGTGTGTGTGTGTGTGTGTGTGTGTGTGTGTGTGTGTGTGTGTGTGTGTGTGTGTGTGTGTGTGTGTGTGTGTGTGTGTGTGTGTGTGTGTGTGTGTGTGTGTGTGTGTCAAGTCAAGAGTTTTATTTGTCATGGCATACAAGTATACAAGGAAATGCGGGGGGTCTTGCCCGCAATGATTATGCATAATACAATAATAATAATAATAATATAATAAGCATCCAATAGAACGACATTGTGCAATAATACAAGTAATCAGAGTATGGCATATCGGTATATGTACATGAGTTTTTACAGAGCATGGTAGGACATGCTAGGTCCTGTGATAGTGCAATACACTGTTAGCTACGGATGAGGCACTGGGTCTTTATGTACACTGCTATACAATGCTATATTATACAATCTCAAGTTATACTATTCTTAAAGTGACATTTCCTTTTGTAAAGTGATCATAAGTGTGAGCGTGTGCAGCATGAGTGTGTGTGTGCTCATGTTAAAGTGGCTGCTAGTGTGTGAGCATGTACAGTGTGTGTGTGTTGTGTGTGTGTGCTCATGTGTGATTGTGTGTGGAGAGTTCAGTGTTCAAGGCTCTGATGGCCTGGGGGAAGAAACTGAGCCGAAGTCTCTCTGTCCTGCTTGCTGGTGTTCGCAGGCGTTTGCCTGACCGCAGCAGCTTGAACAGGCTGTTGTTGGGGTGGTGAGGGTCTTTCATTATTCTGCAGGCTCTGGATTTGCACCTCTTGTTAGGACCTGCAGGGGTGGTAGTGCAATACCCGTGGTACGCTCGGCTGAGCGTACCACTCTCTGTAGGGCCTTCTTGTCCTGTGCCGTGCTGTTTCCATACCAGGCAGTGATGTTTCCAGTCAAGATGCTCTCTACAGCTCCGGAGTAGAAGGACTGGAGTATCTTCCCAGATACTCTGAACTTCCTTAACTGTCTCAGGTGGTAGAGGCGCTGCTTCGCCTTTTTTACTACTGAGTCTGTGTGTTGTCCATGTCAGATCCTCTGAGATGTGGACCCCCAGGTACTTGAAGCTGCTCACCCTGTCCACGGTGGCCCCGTTTATCCTCAGTGGTGTGTGTGTCCCCTGCTGTCTTCTCCTAAAATCCATGATCAGCTCCCTGGTTTTAACAATGTTCAGGAGCAGGCTGATGTCCTGGCACCAGCGTTCCAGTACCTCAACCTCCTCCCGGTAGGCCTTCTCGTCATTGTCCGAGATCAGCCCCACCACCACTCTGTCGTCCGCAAACTTCACTATGGAGTTGGAGCTGAACTTGGCCACACAGTCATGTGTGTATAGTAAGTACAGCAGGGGCCTCAGAACACAGCCCTGGGGGGACCCGATGCTCAGGGTGATGGTGTTGGAGGTCTGACCCCCCACCCTGACCACCTGGGGCCTTTCACTCAGAAAGTCCAGTATCCAGGCACTCAGAGCGGAGCTCAGACCCAGCTCGATCAGCTTGTCCACCAGTCTGGTGGGGACTATGGTGTTGAACGCTGAGCTGTAGTCAATGAACAACAGTCTCACATAGCCCCCCTTCTGGCCCCCTGACCGCATCATTAATGGACCTGTTTGGCCTGTATGCAAATTGCATAGGGTCCATATCACTGGGGAGGGAGGCACAAATGTGATCCTTAACCAGCCTCTCGAAACATTTCATGGCCACCGGTCTGTAGTCATTGAGACCTGTTGGGGAGGATTTCTTTGGTACCGGGATAATGGTAGACATCTTGAAGCAGGCAGGGACCACTGACTCCGCCAGGGATAGATTAAATATGGTGGTGAACACAGGGGCTAGCTGGTTAGCACAGGACTTAAGTATGCGTCCTGTTATTCCATCTGGGCCAGCAGCCTTCCTGGTGTTCACCTGCATAAATGCTCTTCTCACACTGTGTTCCGTCAATGAGAGAGCGTCCCCGCCCCCCTGCGGATGCCCCCCCCCTCCACGACAGCCGGCGCGCCAGTTACGTCACTAGCCGGTGAGCTAGCGTCGCCACTGTTTGCCCCAAACCGAGCGTAGAAGGAGTTGAGTTTGTCCGCGAGAGAGGCGTTGTCGCTCCCCATTGTGGGGGCGCTGACTTTGTAGACAGTTATCATCCGCAGTCCCCGCCATAAGCCTCTTGTGTCATTCTGTGCCATTTGTGCCTCCATATTGTCAGCATATGACCTCTTAGCAAGTTTAACAGCCTTGCGCAGAGTATAGACTGTTGCCTTGTACTCTTCCATGTTTCCTGTCTCTCTGCCCAGGTTGTAAGCAGTGGTGCGAGTTTTCAGAGCTGCTCTGATAGTACTGTCCACCCACGGTTTCTGGTTCGGGAACACCCTCGCCTTTTTTGTGGGGACGATACTATCAGCTAAGGTTTCTATGAAGCTAACAACAGTGTCTGCGAACTCGCTGACGTCACTGGCGCTTCCTTGGAACATTCCCCAGTCTACGTCCTTGAGAGCGTCCTGAAGCATGGCCTCTGATTGGTCGGACCATCTCTTTACCTCACGTGACACGACGGTGTCACGTGATCTCTGCCTGTAGGCAGCAATAAGCAAGATGGAGTCATGGTCCGATGTGCTTGTGGCCCCCGCTAATGGCGGAGCCGGTACTGCCTTGTAGCCGGCTCTGAATGGGGTGTAGCAGTGGTCGAGCGTGTTTCCTCCCCTGGTGGAGCAGGCGATGTGCTGAAAAAAGGATGGCATCACTTTCTTCAGATTTGCCTGGTTGAAATCACTGGCTACGACCATGGCTGCGTCCGGGTGCTCTCGGGGGAGATGAAACGGGCGACAATTAAATGGCCAGATGTTCCAGGTCTGGGGAGCATGAACTGGAGAGTATCTTAATCTCTTTTGGACTTACCCAGCCATTGTTCGTAAGGAGACAGACACCCCCGCCGACGCTCTTACCGGAGGCTTCTATACGGTCCGCTCGGAAAACGGTGAAAGAGTCCGAGGGAGAGACGCTGTGATCCGGAGTCGCTGGTTTCAGCCATGTCTCCGTGAAGCACATGATGTTACAATCCCTCACCTCTGGCTGGAATCGAACCCTCGCCCGTAAATCATCCATCCTGCTCTCCAGCGAACGTGCATTTGCCAGGAAAATGTATGGGATCGCCGGACGGTAAGCAGATCTTTTTAGCCTTATTCTGATTCCGCTTCTCCTTCCCCTGTGTTTCTTCTTTGTCTTACCGCCGTCTTTGTCTCTTTCCCGCCTGATCTCCGATGGCCAATCTTGGCATAAAGTGTCTCTAAACTCCTCTTTAAAACCGGAGTTTAGGTCTATAAGTGACCGGCGGTCGTATGACGTCCCCACCAGTGTGGTTTCCCTATCCCCTCACCCCCTATCCCCTCATGCCCTATCCCCTCACTCCCTATCCCCTCACCCCCTATCCCCTCACGCACTATCCCCTCACGCCCTATCCCCTCACGCCCTATCCCCTCACCCCCTATCCCCTCGCCCCATATTCCCTCGCTCCCTATCCCCTCGCTTCTCCCTATCCCCTCACTCCCTATCCCCTCACCCCCTATCCCCTCACTCCCTATCCCCTCGCTCCTCCCTATCCCCTCACTCCCTATCCCCTCACGCCCTATCCCCTCACTCCCTATCCCCTCACCCCCTATCCCCTCACCCCCTATCCCCTCACCCCCTATCCCCTCACGCCCTATCCCCTCACTCCCTATCCCCTCACGCCCTATCCCCTCACTCCCTATCCCCTCACCCCCTATCCCCTCACCCCCTATCCCCTCACGCCCTATCCCCTCACTCCCTATCCCCTCACCCCCTATCCCCTCACGCCCTATCCCCTCACCCCCTATCCCCTCACCCCCTATCCCCTCACTCCCTATCCCCTCACTCCCTATCCCCTCGCTCCTCCCTATCCTCTTACGCCCTATCCCCTCACGCCCTATCCCCTCACTCCCTATCCCCTCGCTCCTCCCTATCCCCTCACGCCCTATCCCCTCACCCCCTATCCCCTCGCCCCATATTCCCTCGCCCCATATTCCCTCGCTCCCTATCCCTTATTCTATATGAAATTGCTGATAAACTGTGTCTTGTTTTGTAAGCTTGTAAATTAGGTTAACCTCAGTGTCTCACGAGTTGAAATAAAGGTTTGAAATTAAATTAATGAATGTGTGTGCATGTGTGTGTGTGTATGTGTGCGTCTGTGTGCGTGTGTGTGTGTGTGTGTGTGTGTGTGTGTGTGTGTGTGTGTGTGTGTGTGTGTGTGTGTGTGTGTGTGTGTGTGTGTGTGTGCGTGTGCGTGTGTGTGTGTGCGTGCATGCGTGCGTGTGTGTGTGTGTGTGTGTGTGCATGTGTGTGTGTGTGTGTGTGTGTGAGCGTGCACGCATGTATTACCTATGCATATAGATGCATGCATGCGTGCACGTGCCTGTAAACACATTACACATCATATAGACCTACCGGTGAGGCCTGTCTGGTTGTGCGCCTCCCTCCTCCTGGTCTGGTTGCAGACCGCCCGAGCCTTCAGGTGCTGGGAGATGATAGCGCAGTCTGGGTGGATCGCTTCTGCCTGCCAAGATGAGAAGACCTGGGTTGTTGAAAGCAGACCTCACCTCGAAGAGTCAAACTCGGATGCATGTGGGTTCAGTGATGGAAATTTAATTGAGAATATGATCCGTATTCCTGCGGTCTGGAACCCTTTTTTGTGTCAAATGTGTGTATGTGTGTGTGTTTGTAACATCATTTACATGTTAGACGACCACACATCTCCATTTGATTATTATGATTATTATGATTATTATGATTATTGTGATTATTCTATTCTGGTATTCTGCTGTTTATTTCTAATATATTCTTCAATAAATGTCATATTTGATTACCAGGTTTTTTGTGACTGAACCCTCCTTGGCTCAATGTGTTTTATGTTGCACTGTGATACCCCGGTCCACCAGGGGGCGTAACATTGTTCACTTTTCATGTAATTAACTTCAGATAGTATAGCATTACATTACTTAAGTCTCAACTCTTGTTTAATATATTTTTTAGATATAAAAAAATAAGGGAGAAAAAAAAGAAGAAATAAGGGTAATGCTTGAATGTTCTATTTTCTCAATTTGAGGTACAATGGATAACTTTGGTCATAGCTACTATTCTAGATAGAAAGGTCATCTTGGACTTAAATTGAAGCTTATAAATGTGGGAAGTTTTTATATCCATGTGAGGCAGCAACATGTATAATAAAATACTTAAAAATGATCACTTTTGATGACAATTTGTCAGGCGAACATAATTTGTTTGTCTTTTGGGGTATTCTGAGCGGGATATTTCACAATAGAAAGGTAGTAAGCCCCAGGTAGAGTATTATTATAATTATTTTTTATCCTATTTTTCTCCGCCTGATTTTTCTGTGCTTTTCCTCCCATCCCAATTTAGTCGTTATGCCAATTCCCCCCTCCCCTACCTGGTCATTGTGCGCATGTGCCCCCTACTGGTCAGTCTAGGGAGCCCTGAGGTCTACCACATGCTTCCTCCGACACATGCGGAGACAGCCAGCGGCTCTCTTTTCACCTGGCAGCGAGGACTCTCATTGGTGAAGTGTAACGCGTGGGAGGTCACGCTGCCTTCACCACTTCCTGTCTTTTGCTGTGCAGGCGCCCCGGCCCTGACCTGTAGGAGTCGCTGTCCACAACGCCAGATTACCACCCATCAACTTCCCTCCCGCTAACTCAGCCAAACGAGTTAGTATGACAACTGGCCCAAGCCGGAGGCAATGCTGACACCCGGATTCGAGACCGGAGTCTCTCGCATTGGTGACGAGCGCAATCTCCGCTGCGCCACCCAACCGCACCCCAGAGTATTATTCTAATACTTTTCCCCTATGTGTCAGGATACACCATGCAAAGTTTCCGACTTATCTGACCATGTATGCCCTCATATTTGCAATTACATAATTTCGCCCGAAGCTTTTCCCAAAAATACGTTTTTTTGGCCCTTGAGGCCAAACGGGACTGATTTGGGGGTGGTTTTATCAACTTGTGATGGCCCAAGGTATGAGATAACAGGAAATAATAATGAAAAAAAACATGCTGAGGGCAAAAAAACATGCTGAGGGGTAGACCTGGCTCCAGGCCTATAAGGAACTGACCGTGGTGCTGATTTAGCCATGTTTAATGAGACATGGTCTGGCCTGTGGCTCGTTCAAGGCTTCATAGGAACTGTATATGGACGATGACTCTGCCATGGCTACTATAGATGATACATTTGTTTACATCTGGTCACAACTAGAATACCTACAATCATATGACATCAAAAGAGAATAAGCATACTTACTGAACAGGTAGAAATAACTAAATTGGCCAATGGCCTTCTTGTTTGAAAACATCAAACGCTCTGATCCTTGCACATTACAAGGCCAACACATGTTTAAATAGTCTCTTGATATTGAGTGATAGCCTTTGGTTGTTTGAGTTTGAGCTATGGTAAAGCTATCGTATATCGGGGATTATGCGTGTGTGTGTGCATCATAATCTCACAAACTACAGGGCCGATTTGGATGAAATGTCTCATATGACAGCAGGCCAAGGACCTGAATTCTCAAATATTTATCAAAACAGTCAACGACTTGAGAGTTTGCGCCACCCAGATGGAGAGAGAGAGAGAGAGAGAGAGAGAGAGAGAGAGAGAGAGAGAGAGAGAGAGAGAGAGAGAGAGAGAGAGAGAGAGAGAGAGAGAGAGAGAGAGAGAGAGAGAGAGAGACTACATCTTATTGTAGCTGCAAAAACATAGTCCACATTTTTTCTATTGCTATGTCCGCCTACTACAATCTCATGAGCTGTCTAACGCCTGTCCCGTCTCCCTGTCTTCCTATGACTTGCTGTCCTGGAGTATTGACCGGAGTGTTGGACGTCCCGTGACGAAGGCCGGGAGATTGCGACCCCCTCTGCGTGCCCCCCTGTCTCCGGAGGTCTCGTAGTGGTGACCGGAGTGCCGGATGTCCCGCGATGATGTCGAGGAGTCCGCGACCCTCTCTGCGCCACCCCCTATCTCCCTGTCTCCGGCTGTCCCTGAGCAACGACCGGAGTGTTGAATGTCCCGTGACTAAGACGGGGAGGACGTGACCCTCTTTGCGCCGCCCCTGTGCCTCAAATAGATCCGCTATCAACTCTATCTTTAATCTTTCAAAATGTTCAGTTGCTATCGCTATTTGCTCTATCTTTAATTTTTCAAAATGTACAGTTGCTATTGCATGCACTCATCTGTGTTTCACCACTCACATGAGTGCATGCTTACCAACTGTCCGTCTGCAACACTACTATCACCAACATCTAAGAAGGGAGATCCCCCCTTGAATGGCCCTTCTAAGGTTTCTCTCCTCCACACCGCCTGTGGAGCTTTTTTCCTATTGTTAGGTTTTAGTGAGTTTTTCCTTACCTTCGCGTGGGGTATGTCTGGGAGTGCTTGCATTATTTCATTTATTTGCATTCATCTAAAAAATGTTTGGACCCTATTGTGTTCTTGTTCTGTTCTTGACTTATTGTTATGTTGTCTTCTTGACTTGTTTAAAGAAGACCTGTACGGCCCATGGGGACATTAACGTGTGTTGTCGGGGCCCTATAAATAAATTTGATTTGATTTGATTTGACTCTACTGTCTTTAACTAGATTAACGCAACACACTAGATATACAAACAGTTTGAAAACAGTGTTCCTCTGAACATTTCAAATGGTGTTATGGTTATTCGTCTGAGGCGCTAAATTACGAGATATATACATAGGATATCATAAGGCTACTGTTCAATTCAGCCTCGATCATGTGATTTTACACTTCATTCACAAATACATAAAATAAAAAAGTGTATTCGTAAAGTACTCACACTTTGCCCCAGATAGATCACAAGTAGGAATGTCGCTAACTGCCTCGTCTGTCCCGAAGTACAAACATGTATTGTCATGTCCTTCGTCATTGTACCTCTTCGCGTGACGGAACAACAATTCAGAAGCACTTGTTCCTTTGACAGCGTAACTCCTTCTCTTTGACAGCGTAACTCCTTCTCTTTGACAGCGTAACTCCTTCTCTTTGACAGCGTAACTCCTTCTCTTTGACAGCGTAACTCCTTCTCTTTGACATGTTATACCTCCTTCTCTTTGACAAGGTATAACTCCTTCTCTTTGACAGCGTATAACTCCTTCTCTTTGACAGCGTATAACTCCTTCTCTTTGACAGCGTAACTCCTTCTCTTTGACAAGGTATAAGTCCTTCTCTTTGACAAGGTATAACTCCTTCTCTTTGACAAGGTATAACTCTCTCTTTGACAGCGTATAACTCCTTCTCTTTGACAGCGTATAACTCCTTCTCTTTGACAAGGTATAACTCCTTCTCTTTGACAAGGTATAACTCCTTCACTGAGACACGTGGATCCACTTTGCTCCGAAGCGGGACACCATGCACGTCCCCACCGCAGACTCTGGTGTAGATGCATGCGTTCCGAGTCTCCCTGGCGAACTGCAAACTTGCTGGAATTGAGCAGGCGCGCGTCTCTCTCTCTCTCTCTCTCTCTCTCTCTCTCTCTCCTCCCCACCTGGGTGGAGCAAGCGCGCAAGTGAATGACTCTCCATTCAAAAAGATGGGAGAGACGTAAGAGCCGATAGAAGTCACGTAATGTATTTAGCAATAGTGTGTGCTACCTCTGATGATGCATGATATGTATTCATATGGTAAATAAATAAATACATTGACTTTCCTCTCCAAGGTAAATTGGATTGATAATGTTTGCGAATTTGACAAGGACTGGTCTATTTTAGTATTATACAGCGATATAATAATAACCCAGAAGGTCTGGTTGATTTAACCTGCAAGGAGCTGTCCGTAGTGCTGATTTAGCCATGTTGAATGAGTCTAAATCTGTGAATTTTACAAGTAATGATGTATTTTAGTATTATACTGGGGGGGGGGGGGGTATGGAACGTAAATATATGGCTATAACATAACGTACATAATGTATCTTTTTTTCCTGTGGTCGAGATTAGTACTTTGTTTACGCATATAGGGGCTGCAATAATAACCCAGAGGGTCAGATTGATGGAACCCATAAGGAGCTGTCCGTGGTGCTGATTTATCCATGTTTAATGAGACAATGTCTACCTGGCCTACCTGGCCTGTGGCTCGCTTGAGGCTTCATACAGGAACTGTACATATGGACGATAACTCTGCCATGGCTACTATAGATGCTAAGTTTGTTTACACCTGGTCACAACTAGAATACCTACAATCATATGACATCAAAAGAGAATAAGCATACTTACTGAACAGGTCGAAATAACTCACTTGGCCAATGGCCTTCTTGTTTGAAATCATCAAACGCTCTGATCCTTGCACATTACAAGGCCAACACATGTTTAAATAGTCTCTTGAATATTGAGTGATAGCCTTTGGTTGTTTAAGTTTGAGCTATGGTAAAGCTATCGTATATCGGGGATTATGCGTGTGTGTTTTGATTGATTGATTGATTGAAAAGTTTATTAACAGATTGCAGAATGGGTACAGTACAGTACATCTCAATACATACAATTGTTAAGGGGATGCAGACCAGAGAAAGACTTTCGTCTTGTTTCCACCAGGGTCCCCCATTTTCAATTCATCATAACATATATGACATACATGACATACAGATAGACAGCACTGCTACATCTATACATTTATGACATATCAGATTTGCAAATACAGTACTGTTTGTGATACAAAAGTGTCCAGAAAAGGAGTGTATATACATTTGGCGTAGAAACTGTACATTGGAGGAGGTTGGTGGGGTGGGGTTGGGTGGGTTGGGTGAGGGCTGTACATTGGAGGTGGGGGGGGGGGGGGTGGGGGGGGGGGGGGGGGGGGTTGGGTAGGGACACACACACATTTTACACTGTACATTGGAATGTTGACAAAGCCTTACTTGGTCATTTACTGTACAACTAGGTTAGGACATTTGTAGGGGCCAGTTTCGAATTGCAGTCTCACGTAGGTGTTTTTTGAGAGTGTTTTTGAAGGTGGGTAGTGATTCACATTCCTTTACAGCTTTAGGCAGGGCGTTCCACATTGATGTGGCATAATTGCGAAACGTGTTTAGTCCCTTGTTTGAGCCGAATCTGGGTTTTACATGATTTGTGGAGCTCCCTCTGGTGTTGTGATCGTGGTATTCACTGACCTTTGGGAAGTATTTTGACATGTACATGGGTACCTTGGTCGCGTAGTGTATCTTGTAGACCAGGCCCATTGCAAGTTGCTGTACTCTGTCGTCTACTCTAAGCCATCCTAGGTTGTCAAAGTGGGCAGGGGTGAGGTGGGTTCTAGGAGTCAGGTCAAGTAGTAGTCTGACTAGCTTGTTTTGAGATGTTTGTAATTTGTTTTTTAGTGCCTTTGAGGTGCTTTGGTACCATGAGGTGCAAGCATAGTCGTAGTACCCTTGAATGAGTGCTCCTGCTAGAGTCTTCAGGGTATTCTTGTTTACCAGAGAGGAGATCCGGTACAAGAATCGCGTTCGTTGGTTGACTTTTTTTATTACATTGGATGCCATTTTGTCACAGGAAAGATTAGCCTCTAGGATGGAACCCAGGTAGGTAATTTCATCTTTCCTTGTGACAATATTGTCACCCACTGTAACCGAGAAGTCGTCAGTCTTGCTGAGTTTGTTATTTGAACCGAAGAGAATGGACTCTGTTTTGCCCATGTGTAATGATAGTTTGTTGTCGGCGAGCCATATGCAGATTTTGCCTAGTTCCGAGCTGAGGGCTTTTTCAACCTGTAACTTGTTCTTGTCAGAGACCAGCAGGGCTGAGTCGTCCGCAAACAGGAACAAGTTGCAGTCACAAGCTGACGACATGTCATTTGCATAAATTAGGAATAGTAGCGGTCCTAGTATGCTTCCTTGTGGAACACCACAGCTCACTGTGAGGGGGGGGGATAGGGTACCGTTTACTTCCACCATCTGTTCCCTCCCCTCCAGGTAGGATTGTATCCAGCTCACTGATAAACTATCAAAACCAATTGCTTTTAGCTTGTCAATCAGAATGGTGTGATTGACAGTGTCGAAGGCCTTTTGTAGGTCCAGCATGACCATGCCGCAGTATTTGCCCGCGTCCACCTCTTGTTTGATGTGGTCGTTCAAGTAGAGAAGGCATGTGTCAGTGGAGTGGGATGTTCTGAAGCCAGATTGGAATTCGTAGATTAGATTTTTTTCCGCGAGGTATTTTTCGATCTGTTCGTATACTATTTTTTCCATGACTTTCGAGATGGATGTAAGGATAGAAACAGGGCGGTAGTTACCCGGGTCTAATTTGCTGCCCTTTTTGTGCAGGGGTGTTACTCTCGCAATTTTGAAGTCCTTGGGGACGTGTCCCTGTTTTATGGAGAGGTTTATTATGTGTGTGATGACTGGGGTGATGGCTGCTGCTGAGTCTCTGAGGAATTTGGAATTTGGAATTTGGTGCATCATTGGTGCATCATAATCTCACAAACTACAGGGCCGATTTGGATGAAATGTCTCATATGACAGCAGGCCAAGGACCTGAATTCTCAAATATTTATCAAAACAGTCAACAACTTGCGAGTTTGCGGCACCCAGATGGAGATGGAGAGGGAGAGAGAGAGACGCACTGCAATTCCCCTCATTGTCCAGATATTCATCAGTATGAAGTTACACCCTTCGAACACAAGAGGGCGATACTACACAGGTTCGCTGGTAAGCTCTTGTTTATTGTCATTGAAAACATTAAAGAAAATTCCACAGTGAATCTCAATTAATATTGCGCTGTCAGAACAGTCTCATGTTGTGTATTTAATATTTACTATTGCCTACATTGCGTCACATCATCTTATTAACCAGGAAATGCTCAGGTGAAACCTAGAGTTCTATGTGTGAAACTCGTATTAGAAGTTGGTGAAGGTGAACTATGCACGAAAACTACAATCATTTTTGTCAGCGAATCTCATAGGCGAATGTTTTAGAACCCACCTATATAATGTCCCCAATTATATAAGGTATATATATTTAAAACCCAACGTCAACTGATTACTGAACATTCTCAAGCCTGATAATATTCCCACAGTCCCCCTCAAGAAATATAGCTAATATTATGAGACACCATCTCGACCTTGCAGTCTTCGGCTTCTGTCTCGCCTTGCCCAAAATAATGCAGCCAGTGTAGTAGGTATTCCATAATGCAGCCAGTGTAGTAGGTATTCCATTATATTCATTATATTATATACTTGCATATTCACTATCACCTCCATCACTGCCCAATACCCCCTGCTGTTTGTTTGTCTGTTATTTTAACTTCACTTTTTTATACTTCTTGTTGTTTATCTTATTATTTTCTTAACCTTGTCTTTTAACTGCCTTGTTTACTGGGCATACTCACTATAACTGCACCCTGTGTGCCACTGTTTTATATTTCATACGTTTACATTGTTTGTCTTGTTTTTAACTCCACTGACACTTTTGCCAAGCTCATTGTTTTAATCTTGGCTGTTCTGTTTTTATGCCCTGTAAGGTGACCTTGGGTGTTTTGAAAGGCGCCTCCAAATAAAATGTATTATTATTATTATTATTATTATTATTATTATTATTATTATTATTATTATTATTATTATTATTATTATTATTATTATTATTATTATTATTATTATTATTATTATTATTATTATTATTATTATTATTATTATTATATTTGTGTCAGCCGGTACCTGAATATTGTCTTATAAACAAAACACCACAGCACACAATACAGTAACAACAATAATAATAACAATAATAAACATAACAATATCAAATAACAACAATAACAGTACAGTAATGACAATAATAGAAATAATAAATACAGAGTAAAAAAAAAAAGATAAAGAAAAACAAAAAACCCTACAAAAGACATTAGACATTTCCACCATAGATTGATGCAGAAAAGGCACAAATTGGTGCATAGACAATACAAGTACACCAGAATGCAGGAAATGAAGTGTTTCAGCAAAATAAATATCTAATTACAAGGGGGAGGCTTTCAAAATGTAGACGGGCAAAAAACGAGAGAACAATACTTTTAGAACTTTTATTTAGAAGAATCCTGACCGGAAGTATTGCAGAGTACAAATAAGTATGTAAATAATATCAAATGGTAAAAACATTATCTAAAGAGATGCATAGTGAGGAGTTCAATGGTTGTGATGGTGGAGTTCGCGTCTGGTTCCTTCACCTCACTAAAGTGATATTTCTACAGGAAGATGTGTCAAAGATATGTAGTATATTGTTTGGTCTATTTTTTTTATTTTTTTTACTCTATATGAAGCACATTCTCGGGAGAACCAAGCATTTCACTGTAATGTACATGTACCTTATGTGTAACGGTTGTGACAACGTCACCTCAAACTTTGATACCCCGAGTGGGAGTCAAACCCCGGTCTCCCACACCGCAGGCAGCAACACAGAAGTGAATCCACTTCTAAGTAATGGGTTTATGCGTCTTTTGAAGATGTGAGAGTGAGTTTAACCCATATCACCGCTACTCACCCCAGCCCTTCTTGACTGCGCTTCACGATACCATCCGTTACACTCACCGTCTCAAACTCACTCCACTCCACCCAAGGCACTTCGATGGCCCGAGTGGGAGTCGAACCCCGGTCTCCCACGCCGCAGGCAGCAACACAGACCGCTATACCAAGAGGTGAATCCACTTCTAAGTAATGGGTTTATGCGTCTTTTGAGGATGTGAGAGTGAGTTTAACCCATAGCACCGCTACTCACCCCAGCCCTTCTTGACTGCGCTTCACGATACCATCCGTTACATATGTGACAAATAAAACGAAACTTGAACCACCTTCAAGCAAAACAGTCCACCCCCTGGAGTCCCCAGCTCGTCCAGAGGGACCACAGGCCTGGCATGCAGTGGCCTGTTAGATACAAAAGTATTTGGATTTCGTAGATGTTTTTGTGCATCTTTATATTGAAGGCACCACTAGCTCAGTGGTTCCACGCCACGGACCCCTAAACTCTCTCTCTCTCTCCTTTTCCAGTACCTTTTCCCTTTTTCAGTAGCCCACCTCTGTTTTTCTGCCTCATAAAAGGCAGACAACATGAACTCCTCCCAGCTCATTTCTCTCTCCATCCCCTGTGCCTGGTTACAGAGACAGCACAGTAAACATATTTCCCTGTCACCCCAGGGAAGCCAGTGTGGATGTGGGGGCTGTTTCAGGGGGTAGCGGCAGAACCTGCAGAGGGGACCTGAAGGCAGTTGCTGCTGCTGCTGCATGGCTCCCTGCTGCTTCTCCAGCATCTCCCTCACTATCTTCTCCACTGCAGCCTGGGACACAGGGGGCTCCTGGAGGCAGCCCTCAGCCAATGGTGTGCCTGGAGCTGGTGGATTCACCAGAGTGGTGACAGGGACACTGACCGTTTTGACTGCCTGCACAAACATAAACTAATTAAATAAAAATATTTTAAAAATCAATTGTTATTGAGAGAAAGTAAACTGGTGAAGAATAGACAAGTGATGTGTGGGAGAGATGTCAACTACTAACTAACACAACAAGTGATGTGTGGGAGAGATGTCAACTACTAACTAACACAACAAGTGATGTGTGGGAGAGATGTCAACTACTAACTAACACAACAAGTGATGTGTGGGAGAGATGTCAACTACTAACTAACACAACAAGTGATGTGTGGGAGAGATGTCAACTACTAACTAACACAACAAGTGATGTGTGGGAGAGATGTCAACTACTAACTAACACAACAAGTGATGTGTGGGAGAGATGTCAACTACTAACTAACACAACAAGTGATGTGTGGGAGAGATGTCAACTACTAACTAACACAACAAGTGATGTGTGGGAGAGATGTCAACTACTAACTAACAGTTAGACAACAAGTGATGTGTGGGAGAGATGTCAACTACTAACTAACAGTTAGACAACAAGTGATGTGTGGGAGAGATGTCAACTACTAACTAACAGTTAGACAACAAGTGATGTGTGGGAGAGATGTCAACTACTAACTAACAGTTAGACAACAAGTGATGTGTGGGAGAGATGTCAACTACTAACTAACAGTTAGACAACAAGTGATGTGTGGGAGAGATGTCAACTACTAACTAACAGTTAGACAACAAGTGATGTGTGGGAGAGATGTCAACTACTAACTAACAGTTAGACAACAAGTGATGTGTGGGAGAGATGTCAACTACTAACTAACACAACAAGTGATGTGTGGGAGAGATGTCAACTACTAACTAACAGTTATTTGTAGACATATGTTTGACTTCAGTATAATTAGAATTACCTGTGTCCATAAAAGAGCCAAGATCACTTTGCAGGCCAGTTTGTGCTGCTGCTGGGGCCAATACAGGGAAGAGTTCACTGATGAATGAATTAATTAATTAATGAATGAATGAATTATTTTATTATTTTACAAATAAACAAACGAAAAGGATAGGTTTGAAGCCGAAGGCTTATAGAACAACCTACCCCTAATTCAAAAAACGAATTCAAAAAAGTTAAAGTTTTCAAAATATAACAAACAAAAAAATAAATCAACAATCAAAAATCAACAAAAACCGATCCAGAAAAGAACAAAACAAGTTAAAGTTTGCAAGATAAAACAAACAAACAAAAAATCAACAATCAACAATCAGAAAAAAACGTTCCTGAAAAGAACATAAGCCAACATAGGAAAATCAAAAATTCATCTGCAATACCAGAGTTTCATGGTAGAGATAAACAGAATGTTACATTTTACTATAAGATTCTAGAACCCTGTTTTTAAACATCTTTTTAAACTTAAAAATACTCCTGCTGTTTTTTATTTCATCCGGTATATTGTTCCAGAGTTTCACTCCTTTAACTGACACAGACATACTTTTAAGTGTGGTTCGAGCTCTAGGCTGTTTCAAATTGAGTGCTCTTCTTAAATTATACGTCACCTCTCGTTCTTTAAACAAAATGTGTAAGTTACATGGCAGTTGATAACTTCTAGGTTTAAAAACTATCTCTGCTGTTTTAAGGTCAACTAAGTCAAGGAACTTTAATGCCCTTAGTTAAAAAAATAGTGTGTTTGTAGGATGGAGATAACTAACATTGTCACAACCCTTATTGCCTTTTTCTGTAAGATGATAATAGGATTCAGATTAGTTTTGTGTTTCCCCAAGTTTCTATACAGTAAGTTAGATATGGTAATAAAAGAGTACAATAAATTGTGTATAATGATCTCAAATTTAATATGGGTCTGGTTTTTCTTAAGATACCTAAGCTACGCGCAGTTTTTTTCTTTACATAGTTCTATTTCATTATGGCTGCCGCTCAGCGTCATCTGCACGCACTTCACTTCGTGCACGAGCACTGAATAAAAAATTCCACAATGTACCTTTACATCCCAACATTCGTCTGGCCACACCCCGCTTACACCCCGCTTACCTTCATAAGCAGGTGTGTGGTCACCTACTCGCCTCCTTCTTCACTTTCACCACAAGGAAGTGCCTTCGGTAGATCCCACACTTGACGAGGTTGTTAGCTGAAGAAAGTTGAGACGTGTTTAAATTTTTTCTTGCTTTTTTCTTCTCTCATATATTTCGAAAGAAAAAAGCTAAGTCATAATGTCTACTTCGGAGGGTCGCGCTCGCAACGCTACTCTTCACCAGCGGTTCTCCATCGCCGCCTCTGTTGTGCGTCTTGGAGCGGGGTTGAGGCCTCTCTCGTGGTCGGCAGCCACGCCCGGTAGGCGTCCGATGGGTAGTTTGCCTCTCCAAGGAGCTGGTGCACCAGTGCCGTCTCCTGTGCGATGGCCTGGTTCCGGCTCTGGTTCCTCTGCTTCCGGGGAGTCGTCCGCTGTTGGGCGGCCGGCTCCTTTGGTTGCGGGGGATTTGAGACGCAAACTTTTTGCGTCAGCTCGCTCCCGTCGCAAGATGGTGGCTTGCAGACACGAACGGCCTGGTTTTGGTGAGTTGCTGGAGCCAGATGAGGATGCGTCGGTCTCTACATGCCCTATGGAGACAGAGGACTACATGATAGAGGCGGACAGGTTCTTGTTTGAAGGCCCGGTGGAGACATGTCCCCTGCCTGTCCATGTAACACTGGAGGGGGGTGAGATGTCTCCTTGGGGTTCCTCGTCCGCAGATGTTGGGTTAGAACCTCCGACTCGGCGGCGGGATGCCCTGCTATCAGCCACATCAGAATGTGGCTCCTTGACCAGTAGTCTGCTGTATGTGAGGGACGCGGGCTTGGAGGAGGAAAGTATGCAGGGGGAACTGCGTGCTTTGTTTCCCGAGCTCATGGCGGCGGCGGCAGTCGCAAACGGCGTGCCGCTGCCGCAGCCACTGCCTGTTCCTGTCCCTGACGATCTCATAGGTCATCTATGGCAACGTCGCCCTGTGAGAGGGGTGGACGTTGTCTACTCATTTTCCCCCTCAATGGCGGCCTATGTCCGTCAGGGCCAAGTGGTCTCCCACATCATGGGCCTTACTCCCGCCTACGTGCAAGTCATGCGGGTGGCGGGTTTGGTAGACGGCATGAAGGAGGGCGTGCCATAGCTTGATAGGCCGATGGCGGCGCTCCTTTGTCCTGAGGTGGTGTGGGAGCCGTTACGGAAGCCGGTTCCCCAAGGGAAATCGGCGAGGCGGTTGGCATTTTGGAGCGACCAGTCATTTATCTCCGGAACACAATCTCTAGCTGCCACTTCTAACATTGCGCAGCTGGCGAGATTCATGTCCGGGATATTGACGGGCGGCACGGAGCTGACTGATTTACAGCATGATCAGCTCGCCCAGTCGGCAGGAGCCATCCTTTGGCTGGAGCAGGCGCGTGTGCCGGAGAAGAAGAGGACTCCCCTTCTGACGGCACCCCTCTCCGAGGCTGGACTATTCGGGTCGGCACTGCAGCTGATGACCTCAACCTGCAGGGAGATGCAGGAGGAGGGCTCAGTGCTCCAGCCTTATTTCCCCCCTCCCGATGTTGCCGGTGGAGTCAGACGGCCGCCGCGTCGTCGAGGTTCCTCCGCCGTGGCCGCCGCTGCTACCACCGCCACTGCTACCACCGCCACTGCTGGACCTTCAGCGAAGAAGGCCAGGAGGAGAGAGGGCGCCTCCGCCACTGCAGCCGGCCCATCTATGCCCGGAGGTGACGGTAGGGATCGTCGAGACCAGCCGCCGATCGTTTACCATCCCTCCGGGGCTCCACAGGGTGGGAAGCCCCGAGCGGCTCGTGGCAGGCGTCGCTAAGACTTCAGTGACTTTTTCCCTCTGTGGTCCCCCCCTGTTTCCCTTCCCGGCCCCTCTATGATTTTTGTTAGAAAATAAAGAGTCCCTCCTAAAGGGGGACTGTATTTTTTGTTAACAAACTGTGTGTTTATTCACCAAACATATGATGGGGATGCAATGTGTGACTCTTTCGCTAGTATGGGTTTGATGAGAGGGCTAGACGTTATTTTCATGTTAGAGCTTAAGCAAGGCCTGCAGCCCACACTCAGCCGCTCTCTCTCTCTATCAGATTTTTTCTGTGTCTTACAACATAGATACGGGTGTCGGGTTCACACACACACAACTTGGTCTTGCTATAAACCCTGTTCACAGATGTGTCTGTGGTTAGCGTGCAGTGAATTAGCTTGCGCTATTCATTAGCATTGCTACTGAAGGAATCATATGGCTATTGTTGTTGTCGTATGCAAGGGTTGGGCTTGTGAGGGGGTACCGGATAAACCCCTCCTTCCCTCTTCTGATTGGTCAGGGGGTTATTGGAATCTATTTTCATTCGATCAGGGCCAAGCTGTTAGGCGGCTTGGCAAGGAGGGGGGGGGGGAAGGGTTTCCCAGACTCCGCACCTATCACGGGCGGTTGAGTCTTGGGTTTCCCCCCGTCATAGCAAACGTCACTAGGCACGTTTCTATTGGACGACGGCTTCCGTGAGTTTAGACCCGTATGTAGGATCTGTTGTTGTCGGGGCAGAGCGTAGGAACTTACTGTTCTACTACGCTCGATATACGTGTAACTTGAGTCGGTTGGTCACATGACTCAATGTTACCGTGACTTTTCAATCTATGGCTCACGTGGGAAGTCTCTCTGGGGAGTTCCGTCTCTCCTCTGTGGTGAGGGTGGCGGGATGTAAAAATGTAAAAAGAAATTACCATCGGCTGCGTCACGTGGGATTCATGTCAGTCGGTGTTTCTTTCTTTTTTAATAAAAAGAGTGGGGAATATGAAGCACGACAACCTTCTTGTCGTTCTCCCAGGCGCCTTGAAGGATCAATATGGGGTCTGGTTAGACTGTCCATTGATATGTTTTGGGTCCCGACGCATACATAGTGCTGGCTCGGGGTGTTTCTGTTAAGAATCATGCAGAAGGCTAGTACGCCTTGGTTGCTTGTTATTAAAACAGCGTTTTTATAGGGCAACTGGGATGGGGGATTTTTTCCTTTTCCGAGAGCCTGTTACTGGGTCTCGACGGATTCTCGTTCATATCTGGGGGATGTTAACGGAATAGATCAGAACATACGTAGAGGGGTCTCACGCCCTTGGGGGTGGGCCACTGAGCGCGGTATAAATAGGACCGTCTGGGTGGTGCCCTCTTTTCATGTTTTAGATCAACACGCATTTCTGCCCCCTCTCCTGGAGTGGGCATGTCGGCGTGGTTAGGGCACGGGACTGGTTCTGGTCACGCTGGTCCAGGTCAGTTAACCCGTTGTCCGCCGGGGATGCAGATCTGCTGTTCTGGTACCCTGAGGGACTTGCGCTTTTTTCAGGGGGATCATGGGGTTAGGCGTTATGGAGACCATTTGTTGGGTACATGTTGTACCTGGCACTATTGTAAGGGGCTGGTTCTCCTTTCTTTTGCTCCTCTCTCTTGCATGGCGAAGAGGGGGCTGTTGGGGTGGTCTTCTGGACCTCCTCTGGTAACCCTGTGTGCTTCCTGAGCCGCCGGGCCTGGTCCGAAGTAATGTTTCGTTGAAACCGTAGGCCTGGGATAACCCTTTTTCTTGAGGGGTTATAGGAACAACCACCGTCTGTGTACCGAGAGGGTGGTTGATTCCCTGGTGTGTTGGAGCAGAGTCAACTCTTTTTTTATGGAGGCTTTGTCATGGTGCTCAACAACGCCAGCATACGCCCCTTCCGCCGGGGGGGCTGTTTTCAGTTGACCCCTTTGGCGCCTGTCTCGTCTGCAGTGCTCCAGGCTCAGGTATACAGCCTGCTGCCTGGTTTCCCCGGTGCGCTGCCTGCTTCCGTTGGTTAACCTTTTTTGGGTGCTTTACGGCCATGCTGACTGCCTGTGTTGCAGGGTCAGTGTGCCAGGCGGTGTACTATTGGGGGGAAAGGGCCCGCTCTTGGAGGGGCCCTGTCCGAATACGCTGGCGATGTGGGGGCGGTGTCACTAAGTGACCGCCTGGTGGGGTCTTGATGCCTGACGTCATTGACCTCTCTGGGCCCCCTTTTTCCAGGGGATCCAGTCCCTTCAGTGGGTCTGGGTCTTCCTTCGCGCTCTGCTGCTATGGCCTTGCCACGGGGTTGAGTTTGCTCTTGACTCCGTGATTTTGGGGGCAGTAACGAGGGTTGTTCCTTCCGTTCGTTCCCTGGTGGCATGCGGGTTGTGCGTGTGCGTGGTCGTGGGGTCAAGCCACGATCTGCTCACCCTGTGCGTTGAGTTGCTTGAGTTCCTCTTCGCACGGTCGGATCCGTCTCCCTCCCGTCCTCCAATAGGGAGGGTATCCTCCATTAGGGAGGGTCGGGGGGCTCGGTCCTCTCCGGTCTGATGGTTGTGGGGGGCCTCAGTGGCGTACATTTGTCGAGCTTCAGGCTCCCGCTCAGCTCCTGTAGTGGAGATGACGCTGAGCGGCAGCCATAATGAAATAGAAGGTAAGGTTATGTATATAACCAAGTTCTATGAATTATGGTGACGCTCAGCGTCAGGACGCCACTGCGGCCCTTGATCTCACCTTGTGGTGAAAGTTTGGGAAGGAGGCGAGTAGGTGACCACACACCTGCTTATGAAGGTAAGCGGATATTGTTGGGATGTAAAGGTACATTGTGGAATTTTTTATTCAGTGCTCGTGCACTAAGTGAAGTGTGTGCAGATGACGCTGAGCGTCACCATAATTCATAGAACTTTGTTATATACATAACCTTACGTTAATATGAGTTTTCCAGCTGAGTATATTCATTTACTCTTTCAACTTGAACATTATCTATGCATATCTCTACTTGAGTATCCGGATGTATTTTTTTATTACCAAACAAAATAAATTTAGACTTACTTATATTTAAGGAGAGTTTGTTAGTATCAAGCCAACATTTCAGCTTCCCCAGTTCACCTGTAATATTTGTTAGCAACTGTTGTAGGTCTGCACCTGAACAACATTTTTTGGTATCATCTGCAAAAATGACAAATTTAAGTTTATCAGAAACATCAATGATATCATTAATATACAATATAAATAATTTCTGTCCTAAAATGGATCCTTGCGGTACCCCACATGTTATCACTTTGCAGGATGATCTGGTCTCCCCCATCTGCACATTGTTTCCTATTTTCTATATAACTTTTTATCCAACTGAGCCCTACCCCTCTAATTCCATACTTTTCAAGTTTTCTAAGTAAAATATCATGGTCAATGGTATCGAAAGCTTTTTTTAGATCAATAAAAACTCCAACTGCATACTGTTTATTATCGATTGAATTTGTTAACTCTTCTGCTACCTGCATGAGAGCCATTGATGTGGATCTGTTAGTTCTGAATCCATACTGGCTATCAATCAACATCTCATTCTTATCAATAAAACTGTCCAGACGTGCAACAAAACGTTTTTCCAGAATTTTAGAAAATTGAGGAAGTAAAGAAACATGTCACAGCTCTCCTGAAAAACACACCAAATTGCTATTAGTGACTAGCTGGTAAACAGCTGGACAACACTGTTAGACAACAGGAATGTGTAAAAATCAAGTTGAATGAAGATTACCTGTGAGGTGTCTCCCTTTCTAGAATCTGATGTGTGGTGGGCATGGGAGAAGTGAAACACCACAGGAGGGATAGACCGTGGCTAGACGGAGGGCTGCTCTGCTTTTACAGCAACAGGGGGAGGAGGAGGAGGAGGGGTTGACTTTAGGGACTTGTGTTCGTCCCAGTCCAGTGGAACTGGACCACAGCCTGGTTCAAGGTACTGCAGTCCAAACCTCTCCCCCGTGTCCCTGACAGACTGGTGGAGCGCTGGGTATTTGATTAGCCATCACCATCTCCTCCGTCAGTGCTGCAGACTTGTCTTGCAAGGAGGGATTGTCTTTGATCGTCCTTGCCTCCTCAGAGGGGTCCTGCCATAGATGGCCCGGTGGACCCTTCCTTAAAGAGACATCCATCCTTCCAGGGAAGAAGTTGAACTTCTTCATTATTTCCTGTACACAGCAAAACACCATGCATATTATAATTAAAATGACAGAATTACATTCATAATAACTAGGTAATATCATTTTATATGACATATCTTTATATTACACAGACAAGCTGCAGAGTTCTAGAACACCATCCCATCACACATCCGCAGTACTAATACACTCAGGTCCTTCACACACACACTCAAAGCATGGCTGTTATACAAAATCAGGTCTGTGACCATTAGCAAGTCACGTCTCAGTCCAGCTGCCCAACCCCCGTACACTTGCCCACTAGCCTGACTGTCCTGATTATGATTATGTATATGTGTTCCTGCCTATACAGTGCGTATATACATGTATGGACTTTGATTTGTCCCTGTACACTGTTTTTATTTATTTATTTATATATATATATATATATATATATATATATATATATATATATATATATATATATATATATATATATATATATATATATATATATATATATATATATATATATATATACTCACTCACTAGGCAATCATGCATATATATATATAGATATGCATGATTGCCTAGTGAGTGAGTGAATGTACAGAATATGTTTAAAATTATTAGCTTTACTGTAATGTCCTTCTATTTTTCTGTTTCTTTCTGGCTTACAGTAAGTATCACTTATTTCCATTGGGAAGTAGTCATTTGAAAAAAGAATGCTCTTCCTTCAACACTGTAAGCACTGTTTGCTTTGCTGATATCAACTTCTAGCATTCTTGGCGTTAATCATGCTTAGCAGAGGATGGTTTCGATCCATCGACCTCTGGGTTATGGGCCCAGCACGCTTCCGCTGCACCACTCTGCTATACACCACTGCAAACAGGACTCAAACACAGAATCCCTGGCTTAGGAGACCAGTGCCTTATACATTTGGCCACTGGGGCTTATGTTGACTAATTTGTACCAACACATACAGGCTATCAGAATGCATCAGGATGTAGTTGGGTTGTAGTTGGACTACCTTTTCAAAGTATTGTTAGTTGGACAAACTACCTTTTTTAGAGTGGATACAATTAAGTATCACTTATTTCCATTGGGAAGTAGTCATTTGAAAAAAAGAATGCTCTTCCTTCAACACTGTAAGCACTGTTTGCTTTGCTGATGTCAACTTCTAGCATCCTTGGCGTTAATCATGCTTAGCAGAGGATGGTTTCGATCCATCGACCTCTGGGTTATGGGACAAGCACGCTTCCGCTGCGCCACTCTGCTATATACCACTGCAAACAGGACTCAAACACAGAATCCCTGGCTTAGGAGAGCAGTGCCTTATACATTTGGCCACTGGGGCTTATGTTGACTAATTTGTACCAACACATACAGGCTATCAGAATGCATCAGGTGTAGTTGGGTTGTAGTTGGACTACCTTTTCAAAGTATTGTTAGTTGGACAAACTACCTTTTTTAGAGTGGATACAATTAAGTATCACTTATTTCCATTGGGAAGTAGTCATTTGAAAAAAGCATGCTCTTCCTTCAACACTGTAAGCACTGTTTGTTTTGCTGATGTCAACTTCTAGCATTCTTGGCGTTAATCATGCTTAGCAGAGGATGGTTTCGATCCATCGACCTCTGGGTTATGGGCCCAGCACGCTTCTGCTGCGCCACTCTGCTATACACCACTGCAAACAGGACTCAAACACAGAATCCCTGGCTTAGGAGACCAGTGCCTTATACATTTGGCCGCTGGGGCTTATGTTGACTAATTTGTACCAACACATACAGGCTATCAGAATGCATCAGGTGTAGTTGGGTTGTAGTTGGACTACCTTTTCAAAGTATTGTTAGTTGGACAAACTACCTTTTTTAGAGTGGATACAATTAAGTATCACTTATTTCCATTGGGAAGTAGTCATTTGAAAAATGAATGCTCTTCCTTCAACACTGTAAGCACTGTTTACTTTGCTGATGTCAACTTCTAGCATCCTTGGCGTTAATCATGCTTAGCAGAGGATGGTTTCGATCCATCGACCTCTGGGTTATGGGCCCAGCACGCTTCCGCTGCGCCACTCTGCTATATACCAGTGCAAACAGGACTCAAACACAGAATCCCTGGCTTAGGAGAGCAGTGCCTTATACATTTGGCCACTGGGGCTTATGTTGACTAATTTGTACCAACACATACAGGCTATCAGAATGCATCAGGTGTAGTTGGGTTGTAGTTGGACTACCTTTTCAAAGTATTGTTAGTTGGACAAACTACCTTTTTTAGAGTGGATACAATTAAGTATCACTTATTTCCATTGGGAAGTAGTCATTTGAAAAAAGAATGCTCTTCCTTCAACACTGTAAGCACTGTTTGTTTTGCTGATGTCAACTTCTAGCATTCTTGGCGTTAATCATGCTTAGCAGAGGATGGTTTCTATCCATCGACCTCTGGGTTATGGGCCCAGCACGCTTCTGCTGCGCCACTCTGCTATACACCACTGCAAACAGGACTCAAACACAGAATCCCTGGCTTAGGAGACCAGTGCCTTATACATTTGGCCACTGGGGCTTATGTTGACTAATTTGTACCAACACATACAGGCTATCAGAATGCATCAGGGCCCTGTTTCTTGTACGTGGTTCAACTAAGTCGATCAAGATGTCATTATCCAGCTTCAGTTAACCCGATGTTTGAAGCCGGGATTTTCCTGTTCCAAGAAGGTGGATTCAGTCTCGTTAACTCAAGCCAGACTTGATTCTCAGGATCAGTGCGCGCGCCCGCCTCAGCTGAGAAGACAGCAGGTGTCGATCGCAGAAATCCTGATTCTCTAGCGGCATTGATTGATTAATTGATTTAAAACTTTATTAACATATTGCAGTACGGCTCAATCGCCTCGCCGACAAGTTAAATGCGTTATCTATAGGCTAATTTTAAGTCCCTCATTACCTCAATCAATCAGATTATATTTCTTTAAACTTGCCTGCTGGATTGAATAATCAAATGAGATCTTGCTAGCGAAAATAATTAGTTAACTGTTATACAGAATTACGATACGGCTCTCTTACCCATTGATTGATGTATAGTCAATCTTTAACTTATCTCCAATGTGGTCTAACGTGTTGTTCTTTTGACTTTCACACAGACGACCGGGGTTCAAGACCCTAGTCGTCTTCTTCTTTTTGCAATATAGGAATAATTCAATTTGGTGCACGTTGAGAGCTATATAAAGAATGACATCCTCAATGCATGTAGATTTATAATATTTTAACTTAAAACCAGGCTACTTTGGCGTATAATCATTAATATTATATTCAAAAAAATCATATTGGAAAGACCGGGTTTTGAACCCCGGTCGCTGGGTTGGCAGGCTTGAGCACTACCGCTGGACCACTGTGCCAGATGGGATAAATTCATTGTTTATACATTAATGAACGAGAGACCCGTGTTTAGAATATCCTTTGTTATGAATGAAGTTTATCTCTTTATCCTCATTCATTAATGTGACGTCAACGGCTCATTCAATTTCTCAAATCCGTCAAACAGCGCATCTCATCAGACATCTTAATCCCAGTTACAATTGAAATAACCACATAATGTGTACATCGCACGAGCGAGCGCCACCGTCGCCACGGTATATATAACGTGCATTATTTAGGACAAAGTGAATTTAGTATCAGCATTTTGGGTCTATTTTACATTTCAAAAGCCCCCTCTGGAAGAATGGAGCACAAGAACGTAATTCAGAATGGTATAATGCAGATCGTAGACTGTGGGAATAGTTTCAGGAAACGGGCCGTCACTTCTTTGCGGGGGCGTGGCGATGGTTCAGGCTAAGTTGAACTTGAACTCTGCTTTCGACCAGGCTCAAACTTTTGGATCTGTTGTCATGGTGATTTGGAAAATCCACGTACATGGAACCGGAAAGTCCGGCTAACTCAGTTATCCAGTTAAAGTTATCCGGCTAACTCAGTTATCCAGGTACAAGAAACAGGGCCCAGGTGTAGTTGGGTTGTAGTTGGACTACCTTTTCAAAGTATTGTTAGTTGGACAAACTACCTTTTTTAGAGTGGATACAATTAAGTGTCACTTATTTCCATTGGGAAGTAGTCATTTGAAAAAAGAATGCTCTTCCTTCAACACTGTAAGCACTGTTTGCTTTGCTGATGTCAACTTCTAGCATCCTTGGCGTTAATCATGCTTAGCAGAGGATGGTTTCGATCCATCGACCTCTGGGTTATGGGCCCAGCACGCTTCCGCTGCGCCACTCTGCTATACACCACTGCAAACAGGACTCAAACACAGAATCCCTGGCTTAGGAGACAAGTGCCTTATACATTTGGCCACTGGGGCTTATGTTGACTAATTTGTACCAACACATACAGGCTATCAGAATGCATCAGGTGTAGTTGGGTTGTAGTTGGACTACCTTTTCAAAGTATTGTTAGTTGGACAAACTACCTTTTTTAGAGTGGATACAATTAAGTATCACTTATTTCCATTGGGAAGTAGTCATTTGAAAAAAGAATGCTCTTCCTTCAACACTGTAAGCACTGTTTGCTTTGCTGATGTCAACTTCTAGCATTCTTGGCGTTAATCATGCTTAGCAGAGGATGGTTTCGATCCATCGACCTCTGGGTTATGGGCCCAGCACGCTTCCGCTGCACCACTCTGCTATACACCACTGCAAACAGGACTCAAACACAGAATCCCTGTCTTAGGAGACCAGTGCCTTATACATTTGGCCACTGGGGCTTATGTTGACTAATTTGTACCAACACATACAGGCTATCAGAATGCATCAGGTGTAGTTGGGTTGTAGTTGGACTACCTTTTCAAAGTATTGTTAGTTGGACAAACTACCTTTTTTAGAGTGGATACAATTAAGTATCACTTATTTCCATTGGGAAATAGTCATTTGAAAAAAGAATGCTCTTCCTTCAACACTGTAAGCACTGTTTGCTTTGCTGATGTCAACTTCTAGCATTCTTGGTGTTAATCATGCTTAGCAGAGGATGGTTTCGATCCATCGACCTCTGGGTTATGGGCCCAGCACGCTTCCTCTGCACCACTCTGCTATACACCACTGCAAACAGGACTCAAACACAGAATCCCTGGCTTAGGAGACCAGTGCCTTATACATTTGGCCACTGGGGCTTATGTTGACTAATTTGTACCAACACATACAGGCTATCAGAATGCATCAGGGCCCCGTTCCTCGTACCTGGATAACTGAGTTAGCCGGATAACTTTAACTGGATAACTGAGTTAGCCGGACTTTCCGGTTCCCCGTACGTGGATTTTCCAAATCACCATGACAACAGATCCAAAAGTTTGAGCCTGGTCGAAAGCAGAGTTTAAGTTCAAGTTAGCCTGAACCATTGCCACGCCCCCGCAAAAAAGTGACAGCCCGTTTCCTGAAATTATTCCCACAGTCTACGATCTGCATTATACCATTCTGAATTACGTTTTTGTGCTCCATTCTTCCAGAGGGGGCTTTTGAAATGTAAAATAGACCCAAAATGCTGATACTAAATTCACTTTGTCCTAAATAATGCACGTTATATATACCGTGGCGCTCGCTCGGTGCGATGTACACATTATGACGTGGTTATTTTAATTGTAACTGGGATTAAGATGTCTGATGAGATGCGCTGTTTGACGGATTTGAGAAATTGAATGAGCCGTTGACGTCACATTAATGAATGAGGATAAAGAAATAAATACTTCATTCAAAATAAAGAATATTCTAAACACGGGTCTCTCGTTCATTAATGTATAAACAATGAATTTATCCCATCTGGTCCAGTGGCGCAGCGGTAGTGCTCATGCCTGCCAACCCAGCGACCGGTGTTCAAAACCCGGTGTTTCCAATATAATTATTTTGAATATAATATTAATGATTATACGCCAAAGTACCCTGGTTTTAAGTTAAAATATTATAAATCTACATGCATTGAGGATGTCATTCTTTATATAGCTCTCAACGTGCACCAAATTGAATTATTCCTATATTGCAAAAAGAAGGAAAAGACTAGGGTCTCGAACCCCGGTCGTCTGCGTGAAAGTCAAAAGAACAACCCGTTAGACCACATTGGAGATAAGTTAAAGATCGACTATACATCAATCAATGGGTAAGAGAGCCGTATCGTAATTCTGTATAACAGTTTAACTAATTATTTTCGCTAGCAAGATCTCATTTGATTATTCAATCCAGCAGGCAAGTTTAAAGAAATATAATCTGATTGATTGAGGTAATGAGGGACTTAGAATTAGCCTATAGATAACGCATTTAACTTGTCGGCGAGGCGATTGAGCCGTATTGCAATCTGTCAATAAAGTCTTAAATCAATTAATCAATCAATGCCGTTAGAGAATCAGGATCTCTGCCATCGATACGTGCTGGCTTTTCACCTAAAGCGGCCGCGCGCACTTAGCCTGAGTCTCAAGTCTGAATCGAGTTAACGAGACTGAATCCACCTTCGAGGAACAGGAAAATCCCGGCTTCGAACATCGGGTTAACTGAATCTGGATAATGACATCTTGATCGACTTAGTTGAACCAGGTACGAGAAACAGGGCCCAGGTGTAGGTGGGTTGTAGTTGGACTACCTTTTCAAAGTATTGTTAGTTGGACAAACTACCTTTTTTAGAGTGGATACAATTAAGTATCACTTATTTCCATTGGGAAGTAGTCATTTGAAAAAAGAATGCTCTTCCTTCAACACTGTAAGCAATGTT
>NC_140177.1:17528004-17550504 GCF_963971535.1 Notolepis coatsorum | reverse complement strand
CCCAGCACGCTCCCGCTGCGCCACTCTGCTATACACCACTGCAAACAGGACTCAAACACAGAATCCCTGGCTTAGGAGAGCAGTGCCTTATACATTTGGCCACTGGGGCTTATGTTGACTAATTTGTACCAACACATACAGGCTATCAGAATGCATCAGGTGTAGTTGGGTTGTAGTTGGACTACCTTTTCAAAGTATTGTTAGTTGGACAAACTACCTTTTTTAGAGTGGATACAATTAAGTATCACTTATTTCCATTGGGAAGTAGTCATTTGAAAAAAGAATGCTCTTCCTTCAACACTGTAAGCACTGTTTGCTTTGCTGATGTCAACTTCTAGCATCCTTGGCGTTAATCATGCTTAGCAGAGGATGGTTTCGATCCATCGACCTCTGGGTTATGGGCCCAGCACGCTTCCGCTGCGCCACTCTGCTATACACCACTGCAAACAGGACTCAAACACAGAATCCCTGTCTTAGGAGACCAGTGCCTTATACATTTGGCCACTGGGGCTTATGTTGACTAATTTGTACCAACACATACAGGCTATCAGAATGCATCAGGTGTAGTTGGGTTGTAGTTGGACTACCTTTTCAAAGTATTGTTAGTTGGACAAACTACCTTTTTTAGAGTGGATACAATTAAGTATCACTTATTTCCATTGGGAAGTAGTCATTTGAAAAAAGAATGCTCTTCCTTCAACACTGTAAGCACTTGTTGCTTTGCTGATGTCAACTTCTAGCATTCTTGGCGTTAATCATGCTTAGCAGAGGATGGTTTCGATCCATCGACCTCTGGGTTATGGGCCCAGCACGCTTCCGCTGCGCCACTCTGCTATACACCACTGCAAACAGGACTCAAACACAGAATCCCTGTCTTAGGAGACCAGTGCCTTATACATTTGGCCACTGGGGCTTATGTTGACTAATTTGTACCAACACATACAGGCTATCAGAATGCATCAGGTGTAGTTGGGTTGTAGTTGGACTACCTTTTCAAAGTATTGTTAGTTGGACAAACTACCTTTTTTAGAGTGGATACAATTAAGTATCACTTATTTCCATTGGGAAGTAGTCATTTGAAAATAGAATGCTCTTCCTTCAACACTGTAAGCACTGTTTGCTTTGCTGATGTCAACTTCTAGCATCCTTGGCGTTAATCATGCTTAGCAGAGGATGGTTTCGATCCATCGACCTCTGGGTTATGGGCCCAGCACGCTTCCGCTGCGCCACTCTGCTATATACCACTGCAAACAGGACTCAAACACAGAATCCCTGTCTTAGGAGACCAGTGCCTTATACATTTGGCCACTGGGGCTTATGTTGACTAATTTGTACCAACACATACAGGCTATCAGAATGCATCAGGTGTAGTTGGGTTGTAGTTGGACTACCTTTTCAAAGTATTGTTAGTTGGACAAACTACCTTTTTTAGAGTGGATACAATTAAGTATCACTTATTTCCATTGGGAAGTAGTCATTTGAAAAAAGAATGCTCTTCCTTCAACACTGTAAGCACTGTTTGCTTTGCTGATGCCAACTTCTAGCATTCTTGGCATTAATCATGCTTAGCAGAGGATGGTTTCGATCCATCGACCTCTGGGTTATGGGCCCAGCACGCTTCCGCTGCGCCACTCTGCTATACACCACTGCAAACAGGACTCAAACACAGAATCCCTGGCTTAGGAGACCAGTGCCTTATACATTTGGCCACTGGGGCTTATGTTGACTAATTTGTACCAACACATACAGGCTATCAGAATGCATCAGGTGTAGTTGGGTTGTAGTTGGACTACCTTTTCAAAGTATTGTTAGTTGGACAAACTACCTTTTTTAGAGTGGATACAATTAAGTATCACTTATTTCCATTGGGAAGTAGTCATTTGAAAAAAGAATGCTCTTCCTTCAACACTGTAAGCACTGTTTGCTTTGCAGATGTCAACTTCTAGCATCCTTGGCGTTAATCAAGCTTAGCAGAGGATGGTTTCGATCCATCGACCTCTGGGTTATGGGCCCAGCACGCTTCCGCTGCGCCACTCTGCTATATACCACTGCAAACAGGACTCAAACACAGAATCCCTGGCTTAGGAGAGCAGTGCCTTATACATTTGGCCACTGGGGCTTATGTTGACTAATTTGTACCAACACATACAGGCTATCAGAATGCATCAGGTGTAGTTGGGTTGTAGTTGGACTACCTTTTCAAAGTATTGTTAGTTGGACAAACTACCTTTTTTAGAGTGGATACAATTAAGTATCACTTATTTCCATTGGGAAGTAGTCATTTGAAAAAAGAATGCTCTTCCTTCAACACTGTAAGCACTTTTTGCTTTGCTGATGTCAACTTCTAGCATTCTTGGCGTTAATCATGCTTAGCAGAGGATGGTTTCGATCCATCGACCTCTGGGTTATGGGCCCAGCACGCTTCCGCTGCGCCACTCTGCTATACACCACTGCAAACAGGACTCAAACACAGAATCCCTGTCTTAGGAGAGCAGTGCCTTATACATTTGGCCACTGGGGCTTATGTTGACTAATTTGTACCAACACATACAGGCTATCAGAATGCATCAGGTGTAGTTGGGTTGTAGTTGGACTACCTTTTCAAAGTATTGTTAGTTGGACAAACTACCTTTTTTAGAGTGGATACAATTAAGTATCACTTATTTCCATTGGGAAGTAGTCATTTGAAAAAAGAATGCTCTTCCTTCAACACTGTAAGCACTGTTTGCTTTGCTGATGTCAACTTCTAGCATTCTTGGCGTTAATCATGCTTAGCAGAGGATGGTTTCGATCCATCGACCTCTGGGTTATGGGCCCAGCACGCTTCCGCTGCACCACTCTGCTATACACCACTGCAAACAGGACTCAAACACAGAATCCCTGTCTTAGGAGACCAGTGCCTTATACATTTGGCCACTGGGGCTTATGTTGACTAATTTGTACCAACACATACAGGCTATCAGAATGCATCAGGTGTAGTTGGGTTGTAGTTGGACTACCTTTTCAAAGTATTGTTAGTTGGACAAACTACCTTTTTTAGAGTGGATACAATTAAGTATCACTTATTTCCATTGGGAAGTAGTCATTTGAAAAAAGAATGCTCTTCCTTCAACACTGTACGCACTGTTTGCTTTGCTGATGTCAACTTCTAGGATTCTTGGCGTTAATCATGCTTAGCAGAGGATGGTTTCGATCCATCGACCTCTGGGTTATGGGCCCAGCACGCTTCCGCTGCGCCACTCTGCTATACACCACTGCAAACAGGACTCAAACACAGAATCCCTGTCTTAGGAGACCAGTGCCTTATACATTTGGCCACTGGGGCTTATGTTGACTAATTTGTACCAACACATGATACAGGCTATCAGAATGCATTAGGTGTAGTTTGGTTGTAGTTGGACTACCTTTTCAAAGTATTGTTAGTTGGACAAACTACCTTTTTTAGAGTGGATACAATTAAGTATCACTTATTTCCATTGGGAAGTAGTCATTTGAAAAAAGAATGCTCTTCCTTCAACACTGTAAGCACTGTTTGCTTTGCTGATGTCAACTTCTAGCATTCTTGGCATTAATCATGCTTAGCAGAGGATGGTTTCGATCCATCGACCTCTGGGTTATGGGCCCAGCACGCTTCCGCTGCGCCACTCTGCTATACACCACTGCAAACGGGACTCAAACACAGAATCCCTGGCTTAGGAGAGCAGTGCCTTATACATTTGGCCACTGGGGCTTATGTTGACTAATTTGTACCAACACATACAGGCTATCAGAATGCATCAGGTGTAGTTGGGTTGTAGTTGGACTACCTTTTCAAAGTATTGTTAGTTGGACAAACTACCTTTTTTAGAGTGGATACAATTAAGTATCACTTATTTCCATTGGGAAGTAGTCATTTGAAAAAAGAATGCTCTTCCTTCAACACTGTAAGCACTGTTTGCTTTGCTGATGTCAACTTCTAGCATTCTTGGCGTTAATCATGCTTAGCAGAGGATGGTTTCGATCCATCGACCTCTGGGTTATGGGCCCAGCACGCTTCCGCTGCACCACTCTGCTATACACCACTGCAAACAGGACTCAAACACAGAATCCCTGGCTTAGGAGACCAGTGCCTTATACATTTGGCCACTGGGGCTTATGTTGACTAATTTGTACCAACACATACAGGCTATCAGAATGCATCAGGTGTAGTTGGGTTGTAGTTGGACTACCTTTTCAAAGTATTGTTAGTTGGACAAACTACCTTTTTTAGAGTGGATACAATTAAGTATCACTTATTTCCATTGGGAAGTAGTCATTTGAAAAAAGAATGCTCTTCCTTCAACACTGTAAGCACTGTTTGCTTTGCTGATGTCAACTTCTAGCATTCTTGGCGTTAATCATGCTTAGCAGAGGATGGTTTCGATCCATCGACCTCTGGGTTATGGGCCCAGCACGCTTCCGCTGCGCCACTCTGCTATACACCACTGCAAACAGGACTCAAACACAGAATCCCTGTCTTAGGAGACCAGTGCCTTATACATTTGGCCACTGGGGCTTATGTTGACTAATTTGTACCAACACATACAGGCTATCAGAATGCATCAGGTGTAGTTGGGTTGTAGTTGGACTACCTTTTCAAAGTATTGTTAGTTGGACAAACTACCTTTTTTAGAGTGGATACAATTAAGTATCACTTATTTCCATTGGGAAGTAGTCATTTGAAAAAAGTATGCTCTTCCTTCAACACTGTAAGCACTGTTTGCTTTGCTGATGTCAACTTCTAGCATTCTTGGCGTTAATCATGCTTAGCAGAGGATGGTTTCGATCCATCGACCTCTGGGTTATGGGCCCAGCACGCTTCCGCTGCACCACTCTGCTATACACCACTGCAAACAGGACTCAAACACAGAATCCCTGGCTTAGGAGACCAGTGCCTTATACATTTGGCCACTGGGGCTTATGTTGACTAATTTGTACCAACACATACAGGCTATCAGAATGCATCAGGTGTAGTTGGGTTGTAGTTGGACTACCTTTTCAAAGTATTGTTAGTTGGACAAACTACCTTTTTTAGAGTGGATACAATTACAGTTTTTCTCAATTGCTTTGGTGCATTTCTCTGATCAGAATTAAAGTTCTCATAACTGTTAGTTCAACCTCCACAACATTTTGTAATTTGTGCACATCATAGTAGCAGTTCCTCATTCCTCCGAACAAATTGCAAATGCTTTTGGACATGCATCAATTGCTTTCATACAATTCTCTGCTGTTTTATAACATTATCATTTGCTTAGGTCATGTCAGTCAAAATGAACTATACTTATGACTGCTGAATAGTCATTCCCTATAAAACTAATAGTCCTCATTTCATTGCTTGAGTCATTACATACAAATATGTTGAACTAGTTGTCAAAATCTGTCAAGCTAATTTTATACATTTCTTTATAATTTTTCCCCTGAATGGAGCTGGATGCCAGGGAATCGCTGCACACATTCATATATGTTGATGAGGCGGGTTTCAATCTGGCAAAAGGTAGAAGGCGTGGAAGGAATCGCATTGGACAGAGAGCAACCACTGATGTCCCAGGCCAACGAGGAGGGAATATTACAATGTGTGCAGCCATCTCAGAAAACGGCGTCCTCACCCATATGCCCCGCATTGGTCCATACAACACACAACATCTGCTGACTTTTTTAGACACTCTTTACAGGGACATAGTCCCTGAGAATGAGAGGGGTCTAAATGGCGACCATCTGACCAAGTACGTTGTTGTATGGGATAATGTGCGTTTTCACCACGCAATTCTTGTCACACAGTGGTTTGCAGCACATGAAAGGATGCTGGTGGAATATCTCCCTCCCTACTCCCCATTCCTGAATCCAATAGCCAGACAGACAGGAACGTCTGGATGTGAATGAATGATTTACAGTACTGTGTATGTTGTATGTTCCAATTCAGTTCCAATATGTACTGCAATATTGTTTACAGTTGTGCACAGCTCTACCCAAAGGCCAAAGGGTGTTTCTTATGTTTGTTGTAAATTAGTTTGTATTTTTCTTTTGCACAATGCTGTGAACAAATTAAAATTGCAAAGAGCATATGCAGTAAAAATGTGAAACATACGTGTCTTGTACTCATTTACCTCACTAAATACAGCAATGTGTAACTGTAGATTTCAAATGGCTGTGCAAATAGTGTATAGTGCTGTCTTGAGCATTTTCAGAAAGTGTCACCAAGATCTGACTTTTTTGCATTGGAAAACACTTACAGAGTGAACTGTCATAACGAAAACATGGCAAAGCCATTTGACTATCTTGTTCATAAACAATGGTGTCAGGACTTTTTATTTTGATGACAGTGACACTTTCATTGACATGAATACTTGCTTTTGAGGAATGAATTATCCATTTTGAGCAAGTGACACGCTTCTGCAGGTTATCACCTAGGTTTTGCAGTTTGTACTAATTGTTTTGAGAAATGCACTAACAGTTATGAGAACTTTAATTCTGATCAGAGAAATGCACCAAAGCAATTGAGAAAAACTGTAAGTATCACTTATTTCCATTGGGAAGTAGTCATTTGAAAAAAGAATGCTCTTCCTTCAACACTGTAAGCACTGTTTGCTTTGCTGATGTCAACTTCTAGCATTCTTGGCGTTAATCATGCTTAGCAGAGGATGGTTTCGATCCATCGACCTCTGGGTTATGGGCCCAGCACGCTTCCGCTGCGCCACTCTGCTATACACCACTGCAAACAGGACTCAAACACAGAATCCCTGTCTTAGGAGACCAGTGCCTTATACATTTGGCCACTGGGGCTTATGTTGACTAATTTGTACCAACACATGATACAGGCTATCAGAATGCATCAGGTGTAGTTGGGTTGTAGTTGCACTACCTTTTCAAAGTATTGTTAGTTGGACAAACTACCTTTTTTAGAGTGGATACAATTAAGTATCACTTATTTCCATTGGGAAGTAGTCATTTGAAAAAAGAATGCTCTTCCTTCAACACTGTAAGCACTGTTTGCTTTGCTGATGTCAACTTCTAGCATTCTTGGCGTTAATCATGCTTAGCAGAGGATGGTTTCGATCCATTGACCTCTGGGTTATGGGCCCAGCACGCTTCTGCTGCGCCACTCTGCTATACACCACTGCAAACAGGACTCAAACACAGAATCCCTGGCTTAGGAGACCAGTGCCTTATACATTTGGCCACTGGGGCTTATGTTGACTAATTTGTACCAACACATACAGGCTATCAGAATGCATCAGGTGTAGTTGGGTTGTAGTTGGACTACCTTTTCAAAGTATTGTTAGTTGGACAAACTACCTTTTTTAGAGTGGATACAATTAAGTATCACTTATTTCCATTGGGAAGTAGTCATTTGAAAAAAGAATGCTCTTCCTTCAACACTGTAAGCACTGTTTGCTTTGCTGATGTCAACTTCTAGCATTCTTGGCATTAATCATGCTTAGCAGAGGATGGTTTCGATCCATCGACCTCTGGGTTATGGGCCCAGCACGCTTCCGCTGCACCACTCTGCTATACACCACTGCAAACAGGACTCAAACACAGAATCCCTGGCTTAGGAGAGCAGTGCCTTATACATTTGGCCACTGGGGCTTATGTTGACTAATTTGTACCAACACATGATACAGGCTATCAGAATGCATCAGGTGTAGTTGGGTTGTAGTTGGACTACCTTTTCAAAGTATTGTTAGTTGGACAAACTACCTTTTTTAGAGTGGATACAATTAAGTATAACTTATTTCCATTGGGAAGTAGTCATTTGAAAAAAGAATGCTCTTCCTTCAACACTGTAAGCACTGTTTGCTTTGCTGATGTCAACTTCTAGCATTCTTGGCATTAATCATGCTTAGCAGAGGATGGTTTCGATCCATCGACCTCTGGGTTATGGGCCCAGCACGCTTCCGCTGCACCACTCTGCTATACACCACCGCAAACAGGACTCAAACACAGAATCCCTGGCTTAGGAGACCAGTGCCTTATACATTTGGCCACTGGGGCTTATGTTGACTAATTTGTACCAACACATACAGGCTATCAGAATGCATCAGGTGTAGTTGGGTTGTAGTTGGACTACCTTTTCAAAGTATTGTTAGTTGGACAAACTACCTTTTTTAGAGTGGATACAATTACAGTTTTTCTCAATTGCTTTGGTGCATTTCTCTGATCAGAATTAAAGTTCTCATAACTGTTAGTTCAACCTCCACAACATTTTGTAATTTGTGCACATCATAGTAGCAGTTCCTCATTCCTCCGAACAAATTGCAAATGCTTTTGGACATGCATCAATTGCTTTCATACAATTCTCTGCTGTTTTATAACATTATCATTTGCTTAGGTCATGTCAGTCAAAATGAACTATACTTATGACTGCTGAATAGTCATTCCCTATAAAACTAATAGTCCTCATTTCATTGCTTGAGTCATTACATACAAATATGTTGAACTAGTTGTCAAAATCTGTCAAGCTAATTTTATACATTTCTTTATAATTTTTCCCCTGAATGGAGCTGGATGCCAGGGAATCGCTGCACACATTCATATATGTTGATGAGGCGGGTTTCAATCTGGCAAAAGGTAGAAGGCGTGGAAGGAATCGCATTGGACAGAGAGCAACCACTGATGTCCCAGGCCAACGAGGAGGGAATATTACAATGTGTGCAGCCATCTCAGAAAACGGCGTCCTCACCCATATGCCCCGCATTGGTCCATACAACACACAACATCTGCTGACTTTTTTAGACACTCTTTACAGGGACATAGTCCCTGAGAATGAGAGGGGTCTAAATGGCGACCATCTGACCAAGTACGTTGTTGTATGGGATAATGTGCGTTTTCACCACGCAATTCTTGTCACACAGTGGTTTGCAGCACATGAAAGGATGCTGGTGGAATATCTCCCTCCCTACTCCCCATTCCTGAATCCAATAGCCAGACAGACAGGAACGTCTGGATGTGAATGAATGATTTACAGTACTGTGTATGTTGTATGTTCCAATTCAGTTCCAATATGTACTGCAATATTGTTTACAGTTGTGCACAGCTCTACCCAAAGGCCAAAGGGTGTTTCTTATGTTTGTTGTAAATTAGTTTGTATTTTTCTTTTGCACAATGCTGTGAACAAATTAAAATTGCAAAGAGCATATGCAGTAAAAATGTGAAACATACGTGTCTTGTACTCATTTACCTCACTAAATACAGCAATGTGTAACTGTAGATTTCAAATGGCTGTGCAAATAGTGTATAGTGCTGTCTTGAGCATTTTCAGAAAGTGTCACCAAGATCTGACTTTTTTGCATTGGAAAACACTTACAGAGTGAACTGTCATAACGAAAACATGGCAAAGCCATTTGACTATCTTGTTCATAAACAATGGTGTCAGGACTTTTTATTTTGATGACAGTGACACTTTCATTGACATGAATACTTGCTTTTGAGGAATGAATTATCCATTTTGAGCAAGTGACACGCTTCTGCAGGTTATCACCTAGGTTTTGCAGTTTGTACTAATTGTTTTGAGAAATGCACTAACAGTTATGAGAACTTTAATTCTGATCAGAGAAATGCACCAAAGCAATTGAGAAAAACTGTAAGTATCACTTATTTCCATTGGGAAGTAGTCATTTGAAAAAAGAATGCTCTTCCTTCAACACTGTAAGCACTGTTTGCTTTGCTGATGTCAACTTCTAGCATTCTTGGCGTTAATCATGCTTAGCAGAGGATGGTTTCGATCCATCGACCTCTGGGTTATGGGCCCAGCACGCTTCCGCTGCGCCACTCTGCTATACACCACTGCAAACAGGACTCAAACACAGAATCCCTGTCTTAGGAGACCAGTGCCTTATACATTTGGCCACTGGGGCTTATGTTGACTAATTTGTACCAACACATGATACAGGCTATCAGAATGCATCAGGTGTAGTTGGGTTGTAGTTGCACTACCTTTTCAAAGTATTGTTAGTTGGACAAACTACCTTTTTTAGAGTGGATACAATTAAGTATCACTTATTTCCATTGGGAAGTAGTCATTTGAAAAAAGAATGCTCTTCCTTCAACACTGTAAGCACTGTTTGCTTTGCTGATGTCAACTTCTAGCATTCTTGGCGTTAATCATGCTTAGCAGAGGATGGTTTCGATCCATTGACCTCTGGGTTATGGGCCCAGCACGCTTCTGCTGCGCCACTCTGCTATACACCACTGCAAACAGGACTCAAACACAGAATCCCTGGCTTAGGAGACCAGTGCCTTATACATTTGGCCACTGGGGCTTATGTTGACTAATTTGTACCAACACATACAGGCTATCAGAATGCATCAGGTGTAGTTGGGTTGTAGTTGGACTACCTTTTCAAAGTATTGTTAGTTGGACAAACTACCTTTTTTAGAGTGGATACAATTAAGTATCACTTATTTCCATTGGGAAGTAGTCATTTGAAAAAAGAATGCTCTTCCTTCAACACTGTAAGCACTGTTTGCTTTGCTGATGTCAACTTCTAGCATTCTTGGCATTAATCATGCTTAGCAGAGGATGGTTTCGATCCATCGACCTCTGGGTTATGGGCCCAGCACGCTTCCGCTGCACCACTCTGCTATACACCACTGCAAACAGGACTCAAACACAGAATCCCTGGCTTAGGAGAGCAGTGCCTTATACATTTGGCCACTGGGGCTTATGTTGACTAATTTGTACCAACACATGATACAGGCTATCAGAATGCATCAGGTGTAGTTGGGTTGTAGTTGGACTACCTTTTCAAAGTATTGTTAGTTGGACAAACTACCTTTTTTAGAGTGGATACAATTAAGTATCACTTATTTCCATTGGGAAGTAGTCATTTGAAAAAAGAATGCTCTTCCTTCAACACTGTAAGCACTGTTTGCTTTGCTGATGTCAACTTCTAGCATTCTTGGCATTAATCATGCTTAGCAGAGGATGGTTTCGATCCATCGACCTCTGGGTTATGGGCCCAGCACGCTTCCGCTGCACCACTCTGCTATACACCACCGCAAACAGGACTCAAACACAGAATCCCTGGCTTAGGAGACCAGTGCCTTATACATTTGGCCACTGGGGCTTATGTTGACTAATTTGTACCAACACATACAGGCTATCAGAATGCATCAGGTGTAGTTGGGTTGTAGTTGGACTACCTTTTCAAAGTATTGTTAGTTGGACAAACTACCTTTTTTAGAGTGGATACAATTAAGTATCACTTATTTCCATTGGGAAGTAGTCATTTGAAAAAAGAATGCTCTTCCTTCAACACTGTAAGCACTGTTTGCTTTGCTGATGTCAACTTCTAGCATCCTTGGCGTTAATCATGCTTAGCAGAGGATGGTTTCGATCCATCGACCTCTGGGTTATGGGCCCAGCACGCTTCCGCTGCGCCACTCTGCTATATACCACTGCAAACAGGACTCAAACACAGAATCCCTGGCTTAGGAGAGCAGTGCCTTATACATTTGGCCACTGGGGCTTATGTTGACTAATTTGTACCAACACATACAGGCTATCAGAATGCATCAGGTGTAGTTGGGTTGTAGTTGGACTACCTTTTCAAAGTATTGTTAGTTGGACAAACTACCTTTTTTAGAGTGGATACAATTAAGTATCACTTATTTCCATTGGGAAGTAGTCATTTGAAAAAACAATGCTCTTCCTTCAACACTGTAAGCACTGTTTGCTTTGCTGACGTCAACTTCTAGCATTCTTGGTGTTAATCATGCTTAGCAGAGGATGGTTTCGATCCATCGACCTCTGGGTTATGGGCCCAGCACGCTTCCGCTGCGCCACTCTGCTATACACCACTGCAAACAGGACTCAAACACAGAATCCCTGTCTTAGGAGAGCAGTGCCTTATACATTTGGCCACTGGGGCTTATGTTGACTAATTTGTACCAACACATGATACAGGCTATCAGAATGCATCAGGTGTAGTTGGGTTGTAGTTGGACTACCTTTTCAAAGTATTGTTAGTTGGACAAACTACCTTTTTTAGAGTGGATACAATTAAGTATCACTTATTTCCATTGGGAAGTAGTCATTTGAAAAAAGAATGCTCTTCCTTCAACACTGTAAGCACTGTTTGCTTTGCTGATGTCAACTTCTAGCATCCTTGGCGTTAATCATGCTTAGCAGAGGATGGTTTCGATCCATCGACCTCTGGGTTATGGGCCCAGCACGCTTCCGCTGCGCCACTCTGCTATATACCACTGCAAACAGGACTCAAACACAGAATCCCTGGCTTAGGAGAGCAGTGCCTTATACATTTGGCCACTGGGGCTTATGTTGACTAATTTGTACCAACACATACAGGCTATCAGAATGCATCAGGTGTAGTTGGGTTGTAGTTGGACTACCTTTTCAAAGTATTGTTAGTTGGACAAACTACCTTTTTTAGAGTGGATACAATTAAGTATCACTTATTTCCATTGGGAAGTAGTCATTTGAAAAAACAATGCTCTTCCTTCAACACTGTAAGCACTGTTTGCTTTGCTGACGTCAACTTCTAGCATTCTTGGTGTTAATCATGCTTAGCAGAGGATGGTTTCGATCCATCGACCTCTGGGTTATGGGCCCAGCACGCTTCCGCTGCGCCACTCTGCTATACACCACTGCAAACAGGACTCAAACACAGAATCCCTGTCTTAGGAGACCAGTGCCTTATACATTTGGCCACTGGGGCTTATGTTGACTAATTTGTACCAACACATACAGGCTATCAGAATGCATCAGGTGTAGTTGGGTTGTAGTTGGACTACCTTTTCAAAGTATTGTTAGTTGGACAAACTACCTTTTTTAGAGTGGATACTGTTACAAAGGATCAGATTAAACCGAATATATATATTTATTTATTGATATATATTGCATAGTATTTGTATATCGTTTGATATCCCTTGTATATTCCTTGTACATATACACGGAATATCCCTTTAGTCCAGCCCATAATAGTTCATTCTCCTATTGGACAGCGGTCCACCGGCGCCAGGGACCGGCCCCCGGAGCCAAGTTCAAAGTCACCGACACGACATGTCTGTACTTGCCCCGGCCCTGGCCAGGGATACGGCGACAGAAATGAGAGTGGCACTATTTGTGCACCGTGCGTATAAATACGGCGCAGGTGAATGTAGAAGCCCCTTAGCCCTTTACCTCCGTACCCTTACCTTCCTTAGCATGTTACCCACTAAGTGAAGCCTCACCCACGATACAACGTGCGGTGAAGTATGGCCTGTTTGGCCTCAGAATAGAGCATTGAGACCGCGTGCGAATTAGTAACTGAATTGTCAGAGTTTGGCGTTATACCATCGAGTGCGACATATTTCTATTGAGTCTTTAATAGTCTATTTGTGTATAGTGTATCGTGCGGTTAGAATTCTATAGTGACCAGCATCTCCAACGCTTTCTCGTATTAGCTAGAGTTCTTATCCAGGCTGGGCCGACCGCATGGCGCTTTCACCCGAGGAGACCTAGGCGAGAACCGTGTGGACATGTACACTGGATTAATCTACCCGACGACTACATAGCCTTTGCGGCTGGAATATATTTGCTTTGGTCCTATGATTTATGGAGCGGATAATCGCCGACGCCTGCACGTGTTGGATTTACCCCGAGAGGAGTCAAGTCGAGTCGGCGCTCAGAGAGCCTGAGGCCGCCTAGCTTTCTTCACTGTAGAGCTACAGTCTACAAGAGAACCAAGCTGTATTCGTCTGTGGATCAAGAGACTACTGCACCGGCTTCTGTACCTGAAGTCTCCCTAGTCATCGTTGACCAGACGTCCTACTACCGACTGATCTTCTACCCCCTTGCTGGCTTACAACCAGTGGGAACCCCTTCCAGTATCTCCCGCTATTACTAGTGTACCATAGATATAATTCCCTAAGATTCAGGTTGTATAATTACCTCCTGCGTAACCAGAGAATGGACATTCGTTATTGATTTGCCTACGCATACTCCTTTGCCTTACAAGTGCATTCAAAGAATAATGTAAAGTATCCTATGTACCTTTTGCTCCATTAAATACTTGATTAATACCTTTGACTGGAACCGATTTCATTGTGGGAAGTGTTCATCATATTCATATATCGTGTACTGTATGGCCAGTAATTAAAGTACATAAAGCGGTAGTGGTTTAATGATACCATACTTATCAATACAGTCAGGGAATTGTACCCCTCAGTTACAATTGGTCCTTCGAGCCGGAGGGTAACTAGTGTAATATTAATATAGTGGTATTAATATTGAAATGGCCTATGATGAACACTCCACAAAACGGTCCTCCTAAAGTAGATCGCCCGCAGCGTAGACGGCAGCCACCTCAGTACTTAGAGGATTACGTTGCCAGTATACTACCTAGCCTTCTACAGACGGTAAACGCGGAAAAAGTAGAAAGTAAAATTATGTCCGACCCTATCAACCAGGCTACCCCGCCAACAGAGGCCCTAGTGGGTTCTAATGTAACTGACCAAGCTCACGGTAGGGACCAGGAGGGAACTGACACGACTTTACCCCCCGCCAAGACCGAAGAAGTAGTCCCCGGAGAGCTCCAGGAGAAAGACAACCCTCCAGAGATGGAACTCTGCCCGGTACAAGAAGAGGAGAGCGCCCAGGAGATAGAGCTCCAGGACTCCCCGGAGGAGAACGCATCTCCAACGAGTACTGCCAGGAGCGGATCACCTCAACCAGCGTCTTCCCCCAGCGAGGCGGACAAGATGCTGGCACAGGCGTTCCTCGCCAGCCTAGCAGCCTCAACAGAGCGCGATCGACTCCAAGCACAGACGCTTAGTGAGCGCGAACATTCTTCCATGGAAAGAGAACGCCTCCAAGCGCAGCAACGGAGCGACGAAGATCGTATACGTCTAGAGATTAGACGCCTTCAGACGGAAGAGAATATGGTAAGAGACCACGCCGAAGCCCAGCGTGCCGCCGCCGAAGCCCAGCGCGCCGCTGCCGGTGCCCAAAGAGAAGCAGAGCGCGACATCGCCCTCACCAAGCGCGAAGCCGAGCGCGACCGATTACAAGCGCAGCTAATGGAGCAGCTGATCGCCAGGGCAACACCCCCTCCCTCCGCACAGGGTTCCAGGGCCTCGTCAAGACACGGGTCAAGGGCACCCTCCCCTAACCGATCAAGCGACCCTGAGCCCGACCACCAGAGAGAGCCTATACCCCCCTCCGAACTCCTTCCCCGACCGGTCCCAGTGAGACCCAGCTACAAGGAAGGAACGGTATGCACCGCGGAGAGGCTAAATAGACGACTACAGGATCTAGAGGACCTGACAGAGGAAGAAGAAGAGGGAGAGGAGGAGAGTCAAGCCCGACAGCAGCACAGTACTCCACAGGACCAGGAGGTCCAGTACAGCCCAGGCTCTACCCCCGCGGCTCTGCGCTACAGACCCCCGACTCAATTCACGGGTGAGATTGACGCACGACCAGTCCCGAGGAATAGCACCTGGATACGCGGGCCATGGTACCCTGCCGGTACCAGCCCACCGAGAGGCGTAAGAGGAGACTCGCCTAGGAGGCCTCTCTTCCAACGCTCACCGATGTGCCAGCCATCTACGGCATCATACATTGGCACACCGACGTTTCCAGACTTCACCCATGAGAACAGAGCACAGTACACGGAGCTACGGATGTGCTTAGAGACAATGATGGCTGATGTAGCTGATGAACGCCACAAGTATGCTATCCTATTGAAGCACCTCAAGGTGCCCCGAGCGCACAATATAGCGCTGGCCTATGCCACCTCGACTACCCCATACACAGCGGCTCTAGCAGCACTCGACCAAAGATATGGACGCATATGGGACTACGTAATACAAGAGATAAGGCATATTGACCGCCTACCCCCAGCAACAGACAATCGCTCACTAGACGACCTGTCTATCAAGGTACAATCCCTGGTAGGGATGCTGGGGGCGCAACGAGAAAAGGGTATGCACGAACTATACGCAAACTCTAATGTCGAGAGGATTTTAGAGAAGCTTCCGCCCGCCCGACAAGAGCGCTTCAGGCGGCAAAGAGACCACCGTGATCCTAACGGTCCCGAGCCATCCCTCCTAGACCTAGCCGACTTCCTGGCGAGAGAAGTCAGCAGCCTACGATTGGATACGTTCGTGCGGAGCACACCAAGCTCCAGAGAGGGACCTAGGAGAGCAAACGATGGCCGAAGATTGGTGACTGTCATGCACCAATCAGAACCAGTACCGAGCAGCAAGAACCACAGTACCCCCTCGATGAAAGAGAAGTGGAAGATGGTGTGCCCGTACTGCGAGAAAGAACACTGGTTGTCACAATGTGACACATTCAAGAAGATGACCGCCGACGAAGTGGGTCAATGGATAAAGTCCAACCGACGCTGTTACCGATGTGCGCGCAGTCACATGGCAGCCGAGTGCCGCTTAAAGAAGAGGTGTAGTGCTCTTAAAGGTGGTCCGCGTAACACTGAGTTACCAAGACAAGGTCATGGACACTTACGCCGTCCTTGACGACGGGTCAGAGAAGACCCTTCTCCTCGCATCCGCTGCGGCCCAGCTGGGGCTGCGGGGGAGCGAAAACCAGATGACGATTCGGACAATAAGAAGAGATCTAAAGACGATAAAGGGCGAGAATGTCTCCTTCACTATCGCAGCAAGCGGGCAGCCAGAGAGACGGTATAGGATTACTAATGCTTTCACCAGCCAAGAAATAGGCCTGTCGCAGTACACCTACCCCATCGCCAAGCTGATGGATAAATATGTGCACCTGCGTCAACTACCTATCCCGCTCATAGACGGTGCCACCCCGACCCTGCTGATAGGCTCCGACCATGCAGACCTCATAGTCCCGATAGACCGGGTCCACACAGGGCCCAGAGGCTGTCCTGCAGCAGTCGAGACCCGCCTAAGATGGACATTACAAGGCCCCCTCGCTAAGTCTCTTAACCGAACAGCAGCCACTAGCTGCCTCCACTCCAGAGTGACAGAAGAAGACACCACCCTCCTACAGCATGTCGAGAGGCTATGGACACTAGAGACAATGCCCTTTAAGAACGAAAAGAAAGACATTCGTTCCAAGGAAGACATTTACGCCATAGCACTCCTCGAGCAAGGGACAAAGAGAGTCAAAGTCAACGGAGTGATGAGATACGCAACTCCACTCCTGAGGCGAGAGGGTATGCCCACCTTCCACGCCCCAAAAGAAGCGACGGAGCGGTATCTATTGAACACAGAGCGGCGCCTAGCCAGAGACCCCGCTCAAGAGACTGTGTACCGCGCTGAGATTAACAAGCGAATCACAGCGGGACACATAAAGAAAATTGACTGGCGACGTCGTGCGCTGCTCCGCGCCTCCCTGATCAAAGACGGCTTTGATCTCCGGCAGCGGGCTAGCCGCGACCCCCCAGTATTGCGCAGACTCTCCCCAGAGGACAAGCCCCTGCTGCGGTTCCTATGGAGAGAGAGGATCGGGGATGAGCAACCAGCCATCTATCAATGGGAAGTCCTCCCTTTCGGAACCACATGCAGCCCATGCTGTGCTACGTTTGCACTGCAAAAACACGTCGCAGAGGACCCAGCAGCTGATGAAGAGGTCCGACAAAGTGTAGGAAATAGTTTCTACGTGGACAACTGTCTGCAAAGCGTCTCGACGCCAGAAGAAGCCGAGGCCCTTCTACTCAAGCTCCGCGCCTCCCTGATCAAAGGCGGCTTTGATCTCAGGCAGTGGGCCAGCAGCGACCCGCAAGTATTGCGCAGCCTCTCCCCCGAGGACAAGGCAGCAAGCAGCGAGACCTGGATGGCGACCATCCCAGGAGAAGCCCAAGAAATGACATTAGGACTAGTCTGGCGCTTCAAAACAGACTCGCTCCATTATAAACACACACCCCTGACCAAGGAGCAGGGAAGGTCGACTGCACTACCGACCACCAGACGGAGTGTATACAGAACACTCGCCAGACAATATGACCCGTTGGGATGTATTCTACCTTACACCACCAGGGCAAAGATGATTGTAAGAACGTTATGGGACAAGGACCAGGGCTGGGACAACCCCATACCCGAAACCTTGCATCCACATGGAGAGAGTGGGAGACGGAACTCAGCTCACTCCCAGGTGTTAACATACGCCGCAGCTACTTCCCACCCACAGTGAGGCCGGAGACGTGCCAGATGGACCTGCACGTCTTCAGCGACGCCTCCGAAGTAGCCTACGGCTCGGTGGCCTACTTGCGTGCCCGAGAGGAGGGAGGAGAAATACATACTGCTTTCATCCTGGCTCGCTCAAGAATAGCCCCATGAAAGCAACAATCTATCCCGCGTCTAGAGCTCTGCGCAGCCCTAGCAGGAGCGCACCTCGCCACGTTAATCCAACGTGAACTCACCATTCCGGTGCAAAGAACAATCTTGTGGTCAGACTCCACAACAGTACTCACATGGATCCGGTCTGATTCGTGCAGATACAAGGTCTTCGTGGGGGTCAGAGTCACAGAGATTCAAGAGTTAACAGAAGTAGCAAGCTGGAGGTATGTGGACACAAAACACAACCCAGCTGACGTCATCACCCGGGGAATGTCCCTGGATGACCTCACCCGTCACAACCCATACAGTGAGGGACCAGAGTTTCTCAAGCTCCCGGAAGAAGAGTGGCCTACACCCACCCCACGGGAGGCGAGTAAAGAGGAGGCCGAAAACAAGAAATCTGTGTTCTGTGGATTGAACACACTCGTCTCCACAGACCCCGACATAGACGATTGCCTCACCCTAGAGAGTGCGCAGCTAAAGACATTTCTGTGGCACCACCCAGAGGTTCAGCCCACTACTGACATTTCAGCAGCTGACTACGAAGAAGCAGAACTTCTTCTACTACAACGAGCCCAGAGAGACTCGTTCCCCGATGAGCTAGACTGTCTACAGGGAGCAAAGCCCGTCCCATCAGACAGCAGACTGCTCCACCTAGCACCCGAGAGCGACGCCCATAGTCTCATCAGAGTGGGTGGTCGTCTGCGGAGAGCCCCAGACTTACCGGATGACATCAAGTACCCGATAGTCTTGAACAGCCGACACAAGGTCACAGAGCTGATCATAAAGAAATACGATGAGGATGTGCATCACGCCGGGGCAGAGAGAGTCTTCGCGGAGATCAGACGTCGTTATTGGATACTGCAAGGGAGAGAAGCAGTGCGGCGCTTCCAGCGAACCTGTCTAGACTGTCGTAAGTGGCGAGCGCAGCCCAGTATACCCCGGATGGCTGACCTACCTCCCTGTCGCCTCCGACTCGGCGACAAGCCTTTTCACTCCACCGGTATGGACTGTTTCGGCCCGCTGTATATAAAGAAAGGAAGAGGCACCGAGAAGCGGTGGGGTATTGTATTCAAATGCATGACCACCCGAACGATACATATAGAACTCCTTCCAACCATGAGCACAGACTCATTCCTTATGGCCTTCCGAAGATTCACATCGCAGAAAGGCAAACCGTCTATATTGTTGTCTGATCACGGGACAAACTTCAAAGGCGGAGAAAGAGAGCTGAGAGAGAGCTTCCAAGCTATGGGCCCAGAACTTAAGACCCACCTCGCTCCATCCCAGATTGACTTCCAGTTTAATCCCCCGAACGCACCTCACTTCGGTGGAACTTGGGAACGAGAAGTACGTTCAATAAAGACAGCCCTGTACGCCGTGCTTGGGGCCCAGACCGTGGCGGAAGAAGTCCTAATGACAGTCCTCACGGAGATCGAGGGAGTATTGAACTCAAAACCCTCGGTTACGTCTCAAGTGATGTAGCAGATGTCGACCCAGTCACCCCCAACACACTCTTGATGGGGCGGCTGGACCCCGCGCTACCCCAGACAATGTACAGGCCTGAAGAAGCGAACGGCCGAAGAATGTGGAGGTACAGTCAAGTATTGGCTGACAAGTTTTGGAACAGCTTCCTACTCCACTACCTACCGTCTCTACAGACCCGCCAGAAATGGGTAAAAGAGAGAGACAATTTGACAGAAGGAACAGTCGTCATGATTATCGACCAGTCACTACCCCGAGCTATGTGGCCGGCTGGCCGCGTAAGCAAAGTGATCACCGGTGCCGACGGAAAGGTCCGAGCAGCTGAAGTGCTCGTCCAAGGGCGGACCTACACCCGACCCGTGGCGAGGCTAATAGAACTGCCAAGGCTCCCCGATACTATCGATGACGACCATGACCCCATGACTTTGTGAACTGACTGACCCTCACAGCAGACATTGAGTAGTGGACAGTGCGGTTAATCTGTCTCTGCTTAGCTAATTAGGTGGGACTAATTAGGGGGCGGCTGTTACAAAGGATCAGATTAAACCGAATATATATATTTATTTATTGATATATATTGCATAGTATTTGTATATCGTTTGATATCCCTTGTATATTCCTTGTACATATACACGGAATATCCCTTTAGTCCAGCCCATAATAGTTCATTCTCCTATTGGACAGCGGTCCACCGGCGCCAGGGACCGGCCCCCGGAGCCAAGTTCAAAGTCACCGACACGACATGTCTGTACTTGCCCCGGCCCTGCCCAGGGATACGGCGACAGAAATGAGAGTGGCACTATTTGTGCACCGTGCGTATAAATACGGCGCAGGTGAATGTAGAAGCCCCTTAGCCCTTTACCTCCGTACCCTTACCTTCCTTAGCATGTTACCCACTAAGTGAAGCCTCACCCACGATACAACGTGCGGTGAAGTATGGCCTGTTTGGCCTCAGAATAGAGCATCGAGACCGCGTGCGAATTAGTAACTGAATTGTCAGAGTTTGGCGTTATACCGTCGAGTGCGACATATTTCTATTGAGTCTTTAATAGTCTATTTGTGTATAGTGTATCGTGCGGTTAGAATTCTATAGTGACCAGCATCTCCAACGCTTTCTCGTATTAGCTAGAGTTCTTATCCAGGCTGGGCCGACCGCATGGCGCTTTCACCCGAGGAGACCTAGGCGAGAACCGTGTGGACATGTACACTGGATTAATCTACCCGACGACTACATAGCCTTTGCGGCTGGAATATATTTGCTTTGGTCCTATGATTTATGGAGCGGATAATCGCCGACGCCTGCACGTGTTGGATTTACCCCGAGAGGAGTCAAGTTGAGTCGGCGCTCAGAGAGCCTGAGGCCGCCTAGCTTTCTTCACTGTAGAGCTACAGTCTACAAGAGAACCAAGCTGTATTCGTCTGTGGATCAAGAGACTACTGCACCGGCTTCTGTACCTGAAGTCTCCCTAGTCATCGTTGACCAGACGTCCTACTACCGACTGATCTTCTACCCCCTTGCTGGCTTACAACCAGTGGGAACCCCTTCCAGTATCTCCCGCTATTACTAGTGTACCATAGATATAATTCCCTAAGATTCAGGTTGTATAATTACCTCCTGCGTAACCAGAGAATGGACATTCGTTATTGATTTGCCTACGCATACTCCTTTGCCTTACAAGTGCATTCAAAGAATAATGTAAAGTATCCTATGTACCTTTTGCTCCATTAAATACTTGATTAATACCTTTGACTGGAACCGATTTCATTGTGGGAAGTGTTCATCATATTCATATATCGTGTACTGTATGGCCAGTAATTAAAGTACATAAAGCGGTAGTGGTTTAATGATACCATACTTATCAATACAGTCAGGGAATTGTACCCCTCAGTTACAGATACAATTAAGTATCACTTATTTCCATTGGGAAGTAGTCATTTGAAAAAAGAATGCTCTTCCTTCAACACTGTAAGCACTGTTTGCTTTGCTGATGTCAACTTCTAGCATTCTTGGCGTTAATCATGCTTAGCAGAGGATGGTTTCGATCCATCGACCTCTGGGTTATGGGCCCAGCACGCTTCCGCTGCACCACTCTGCTATACACCACTGCAAACAGGACTCAAACACAGAATCCCTGGCTTAGGAGACCAGTGCCTTATACATTTGGCCACTGGGGCTTATGTTGACTAATTTGTACCAACACATACAGGCTATCAGAATGCATCAGGTGTAGTTGGGTTGTATTTGGACTCCCTTTTCAAAGTATTGTTAGTTGGACAAACTACCTTTTTTAGAGTGGATACAATTAAGTATCACTTATTTCCATTGGGAAGTAGTCATTTGAAAAAAGAATGCTCTTCCTTCAACACTGTAAGCACTGTTTGCTTTGCTGATGTCAACTTCTAGCATCCTTGGCGTTAATCATGCTTAGCAGAGGATGGTTTCGATCCATCGACCTCTGGGTTATGGGCCCAGCACACTTCCGCTGCGCCACTCTGCTATATACCACTGCAAACAGGACTCAAACACAGAATCCCTGGCTTAGGAGAGCAGTGCCTTATACATTTGGCCACTGGGGCTTATGTTGACTAATTTGTACCAACACATACAGGCTATCAGAATGCATCAGGTGTAGTTGGGTTGTAGTTGGACTACCTTTTCAAAGTATTGTTAGTTGGACAAACTACCTTTTTTTAGAGTGGATACAATTAAGTATCACTTATTTCCATTGGGAA
>NC_140177.1:17495504-17520504 GCF_963971535.1 Notolepis coatsorum | reverse complement strand
GACATCGTGTATATTAATATTTGAATAGTCATATTTGGCACTACAGTATATCGTCGAGTTGGACGTAGTCTATTAAGCTAATAATAGTCTGTTAATATATAGTGCTTCGTGCGGTGAGAATACTACCGTAGTCAGTACCCCATCGTTTCGGGCAGAGAACTGGCTGCTTATCCAGGGTGGTTGACCCCACGTGAAGCTGCACCCGAGGAGCCCCAGAGCCGACGAGCGAGTGGACCTGTATACCGGATTATTCTACCGACGACAGCCCGCCTTCCCCGGCACGGATTATGCTTTGTATACGTTGATTATTCCATGGATAAAGACCCCCGACACTGCCGTGTGTTGGAACCCCCCCCCCTGGAGAGGACGCAAGGTGAGGAGACGCTCTGCAAGACGAGGTCGCTTCACGTCTCTCCTCCGTGGACCGGAGGACGCCGGCCCACAAAGAGTCCACCTGCTTTCATCTGTGGTCCAAGGATCGCCGGCGCATTGAACGGCACTACAGTGGGTTCACCTGGGATACCCTTGGCCGGATGAGGCAGCCGGATTCTACCCCCCCCCCCTTCCTACTCCTGTCGGCTTACAAGCGACCGGATTAACCCTCCCTAGTGTATCCAGTCTATAATCATTCAAGTATCATTGCTGTTATTCCTTAAACTATTCCAGGTCGTATATGTACCACCTGCGCCTTCAGAGATTGGACATTCTCTATTGATATACCGACGAATACTCTTGCCATAAAAGTGCATACTAATTCCCATTCATAAATGTGATTGATTTGATTAAGTGCTTGCTCTACACACCATCGCTGTGTAGAAATAAAGACCTATTTCTAATTCGTACATTTGTGTTGGATCCGTTTCATCTACGTGACAGTGTTCATCATAATATATTTATGCCGAGTACTGGGTGGCCGAATATTAAGTACAAAGGTAGTGGTAGTAAGTATCATATCTAGTAATACAGTCAGGGAATTGTACCCCTCAGTTACAGCGACCATCTGACCAAGTACATTGTTGTATGGGATAATGTGCGTTTTCACCACGCAATTCTGGTCACACAGTGGTTTGCAGCACATGAAAGGATGCTGGTGGAATATCTCCCTCCCTACTCCCCATTCCTGAATCCAATAGCCAGACAGACAGGAACGTCTGGATGTGAATGAATGATTTACAGTACTGTGTATGTTGTATGTTCCAATTCAGTTCCGATATGTACTGAAATATTGTTTACAGTTGTGCACAGCTCTACCAAAAGGCCAACGGGTCTTTCTTATGTTTGTTGTACATTTTGTTTGTATTTTTCTTTTGCACAATGCTGTGAACAAATTAAAATTGCAAAGAGCATATGCAGTAAAAATGTGAAACATACGTGTCTTGTACTCATTTACCTCACTAAATACAGCAATGTGTAACTGTAGATTTCAAATGGCTGTGCAAATAGTGTATAGTGCTGTCTTGAGCATTTTCAGAAAGTGTCACCAAGATCTGACTTTTTTTGCATTGGAAAACACTTACAGAGTGAACTGTCATAACGAAAACATGGCAAAGCCATTTGACTATCTTGTTCATAAACAATGGTGTCAGGACTTTTCATTTTGATGACAGTGACACTTTCATTGACATGAATACTTGCTTTTGAGGAATGAATTATCCATTTTGAGCAAGTGACACGCTTCTGCAGGTTATCAACTAGGTTTTGCAGTTTGTACTAATTGTTTTGAGAAATGCACTAACAGTTATGAGAACTTTAATTCTGATCAGAGAAATGCACCAAAGCAATTGAGAAAAACTGTAAGTATCACTTATTTCCATTGCGAAGTAGTCATTTGAAAAAAGAATGCTCTTCCTTCAACACTGTAAGCACTTTTTGCTTTGCTGATGTCAACTTCTAGCATTGTTGGCGTTAATCATGCTTAGCAGAGGATGGTTTCGATCCATCGACCTCTGGGTTATGGGCCCAGCACGCTTCCGCTGCGCCACTCTGCTATACACCAATGCAAACAGGACTCAAACACAGAATCCCTGTCTTAGGAGACCAGTGCCTTATACATTTGGCCACTGGGGCTTATGTTGACTAATTTGTACCAACACATACAGGCTATCAGAATGCATCAGGTGTAGTTGGGTTGTAGTTGGACTACCTTTTCAAAGTATTGTTAGTTGGACAAACTACCTTTTTTAGAGTGGATACAATTAAGTATCACTTATTTCCATTGGGAAGTAGTCATTTGAAAAAAGAATGCTCTTCCTTCAACACTGTAAGCACTGTTTGCTTTGCTGATGTCAACTTCTAGCATCCTTGGCGTTAATCATGCTTAGCAGAGGATGGTTTCGATCCATCGACCTCTGGGTTATGGGCCCAGCACGCTTCCGCTGCGCCACTCTGCTATATTCCACTGCAAACAGGACTCAAACACAGAATCCCTGGCTTAGGAGAGCAGTGCCTTATACATTTGGCCACTGGGGCTTATGTTGACTAATTTGTACCAACACATACAGGCTATCAGAATGCATCAGGTGTAGTTGGGTTGTAGTTGGACTACCTTTTCAAAGTATTGTTAGTTGGACAAACTACCTTTTTTAGAGTGGATACAATTAAGTATCACTTATTTCCATTGGGAAGTAGTCATTTGAAAAAAGAATGCTCTTTCTTCAACACTGTAAGCACTGTTTGCTTTGCTGATGTCAACTTCTAGCATCCTTGGCTTTAATCATGCTTAGCAGAGGATGGTTTCGATCCATCGACCTCTGGGTTATGGGCCCAGCACGCTTCCGCTGCGCCACTCTGCTATACACCACTGCAAACAGGACTCAAACACAGAATCCCTGGCTTAGGAGACCAGTGCCTTATACATTTGGCCACTGGGGCTTATGTTGACTAATTTGTACCAACACATACAGGCTATCAGAATGCATCAGGTGTAGTTGGGTTGTAGTTGTACTACCTTTTCAAAGTATTGTTAGTTGGACAAACTACCTTTTTTAGAGTGGATACAATTAAGTATCACTTATTTCCATTGGGAAGTAGTCATTTGAAAAAAGAATGCTCTTCCTTCAACACTGTAAGCACTGTTTGCTTTGCTGATGTCAACTTCTAGCATTCTTGGCGTTAATCATGCTTAGCAGAGGATGGTTTCGATCCATCGACCTCTGGGTTATGGGCCCAGCACGCTTCCGCTGCACCACTCTGCTATACACCACTGCAAACAGGACTCAAACACAGAATCCCTGGCTTAGGAGACCAGTGCCTTATACATTTGGCCACTGGGGCTTATGTTGACTAATTTGTACCAACACATACAGGCTATCAGAATGCATCAGGTGTAGTTGGGTTGTAGTTGGACTACCTTTTCAAAGTATTGTTAGTTGGACAAACTACCTTTTTTAGAGTGGATACAATTAAGTATCACTTATTTCCATTGGGAAGTAGTCATTTGAAAAATTAATGCTCTTCCTTCAACACTGTAAGCACTGTTTGCTTTGCTGATGTCAACTTCTAGCATCCTTGGCGTTAATCATGCTTAGCAGAGGATGGTTTCGATCCATCGACCTCTGGGTTATGGGCCCAGCACGCTTCCGCTGCGCCACTCTGCTATATACCACTGCAAACAGGACTCAAACACAGAATCCCTGTCTTAGGAGAGCAGTGCCTTATACATTTGGCCACTGGGGCTTATGTTGACTAATTTGTACCAACACATACAGGCTATCAGAATGCATCAGGTGTAGTTGGGTTGTAGTTGGACTACCTTTTCAAAGTATTGTTAGTTGGACAAACTACCTTTTTTAGAGTGGATACAATTAAGTATCACTTATTTCCATTGGGAAGTAGTCATTTGAAAAAAGAATGCTCTTCCTTCAACACTGTAAGCACTGTTTGTTTTGCTGATGTCAACTTCTAGCATTCTTGGCGTTAATCATGCTTAGCAGAGGATGATTTCTATCCATCGACCTCTGGGTTATGGGCCCAGCACGCTTCTGCTGCGCCACTCTGCTATACACCACTGCAAACAGGACTCAAACACAGAATCCCTGGCTTAGGAGACCAGTGCCTTATACATTTGGCCACTGGGGCTTATGTTGACTAATTTGTACCAACACATACAGGCTATCAGAATGCATCAGGTGTAGTTGGGTTGTAGTTGGACTACCTTTTCAAAGTATTGTTAGTTGGACAAACTACCTTTTTAGAGTGGATACAATTAAGTATCACTTATTTCCATTGGGAAGTAGTCATTTGAAAAAAGAATGCTCTTCCTTCAACACTGTAAGCACTGTTTGCTTTGCTGATGTCAACTTCTAGCATCCTTGGCGTTAATCATGCTTAGCAGAGGATGGTTTCGATCCATCGACCTCTGGGTTATGGGCCCAGCACGCTTCCGCTGCGCCACTCTGCTATACACCACTGCAAACAGGACTCAAACACAGAATCCCTGGCTTAGGAGACCAGTGCCTTATACATTTGGCCACTGGGGCTTATGTTGACTAATTTGTACCAACACATACAGGCTATCAGAATGCATCAGGTGTAGTTGGGTTGTAGTTGGACTACCTTTTCAAAGTATTGTTAGTTGGACAAACTACCTTTTTTAGAGTGGATACAATTAAGTATCACTTATTTCCATTGGGAAGTAGTCATTTGAAAAAAGAATGCTCTTCCTTCAACACTGTTTGCTTTGCTGATGTCAACTTCTAGCATTCTTGGCGTTAATCATGCTTAGCAGAGGATGGTTTCGATCCATCGACCTCTGGGTTATGGGCCTAGCACGCTTCCGCTGCGCCACTCTGCTATACACCACTGCAAACAGGACTCAAACACAGAATCCCTGTCTTAGGAGACCAGTGCCTTATACATTTGGCCACTGGGGCTTATGTTGACTAATTTGTACCAACACATGATACAGGCTATCAGAATGCATCAGGTGTAGTTGGCTTGTAGTTGGACTACCTTTTCAAAGTATTGTTAGTTGGACAAACTACCTTTTTTAGAGTGGATACAATTACAGTTTTTCTCAATTGCTTTGCTGCATTTCTCTGATCAGAATTAAAGTTCTCATAACTGTTAGTTCAACCTCCACAACATTTTGTAATTTGTGCACATCATAGTAGCAGTTTCTCATTCCTCCGAACAAATTGCAAATGCTTTTGGACATGCATCAATTGCTTTCATACAATTCTCTGCTGTTTTATAACATTATCATTTGCTTAGGTCATGTCAGTCAAAATGAACTATACTTATGACTGCTGAATAGTCATTCCCTATAAAACTAATAGTCCTCATTTCATTGCTTGAGTCATTACATACAAATATGTTGAACTAGTTGTCAAAATCCGTCAAGCAAATTTTATACATTTCTTTATAATTTTTCCCCCTGAATGGAGCTGGATGCCAGGGAATCGCTGCACACATTCATATATGTTGATGAGGCGGGTTTCAATCTGGCAAAAGGTAGAAGGCGTGGAAGGAATCGCATTGGACAGAGAGCAACCACTGATGTCCCAGGCCAACGAGGAGGGAATATTACAATGTGTGCAGCCATCTCAGAAAATGGCGTCCTCACCCATATGGCCCGCATTGGTCCATACAACACACAACATCTGCTGACTTTTTTAGACACTCTTTACAGGGACATAATCCCTGAGAATGAGAGGGGTCTAAATGGCGACTGTTGTGAAGGGCCAGATTAAACCGAATATATATATTTATTTATATATATATATTTAATTGTATTTGTATATTCCCTAATATTCCCTGATATCCCTTGTATATTCCTTGTACAATATGCATTGAATATCCATTCTAGCCTACTGAACATCCCATAATAGTCTCCATTCTACTATTGGTCGAGACCTTGGTGCCAGGCTGCCATACCTCCCAGACCCAGTTCAAACGTACCGCTCAACATGTACGAACAAGTCCTAGTTCCGCGTAGGAATCTGGCTACCGCACCACTAATGGGACTATTTGTTCATAGTGCGTATATATACTGCGCTACTAAAGTAGGACTTTCTTTTCAGTCCAGTTTCTTACCCTCCAATAGAGTCACAGACGTAAAGCCTCCCCGCGACGCCACGTGTGGGAGTAAGGCCAAGTTCGGCTTACCATCGGTATTGAGACATCGTGTATATTAATATTTGAATAGTCATATTTGGCACTACAGTATATCGTCGAGTTGGACGTAGTCTATTAAGCTAATAATAGTCTGTTAATATATAGTGCTTCGTGCGGTGAGAATACTACCGTAGTCAGTACCCCATCGTTTCGGGCAGAGAACTGGCTGCTTATCCAGGGTGGTTGACCCCACGTGAAGCTGCACCCGAGGAGCCCCAGAGCCGACGAGCGAGTGGACCTGTATACCGGATTATTCTACCGACGACAGCCCGCCTTCCCCGGCACGGATTATGCTTTGTATACGTTGATTATTCCATGGATAAAGACCCCCGACACTGCCGTGTGTTGGAACCCCCCCCCCTGGAGAGGACGCAAGGTGAGGAGACGCTCTGCAAGACGAGGTCGCTTCACGTCTCTCCTCCGTGGACCGGAGGACGCCGGCCCACAAAGAGTCCACCTGCTTTCATCTGTGGTCCAAGGATCGCCGGCGCATTGAACGGCACTACAGTGGGTTCACCTGGGATACCCTTGGCCGGATGAGGCAGCCGGATTCTACCCCCCCCCCCTTCCTACTCCTGTCGGCTTACAAGCGACCGGATTAACCCTCCCTAGTGTATCCAGTCTATAATCATTCAAGTATCATTGCTGTTATTCCTTAAACTATTCCAGGTCGTATATGTACCACCTGCGCCTTCAGAGATTGGACATTCTCTATTGATATACCGACGAATACTCTTGCCATAAAAGTGCATACTAATTCCCATTCATAAATGTGATTGATTTGATTAAGTGCTTGCTCTACACACCATCGCTGTGTAGAAATAAAGACCTATTTCTAATTCGTACATTTGTGTTGGATCCGTTTCATCTACGTGACAGTGTTCATCATAATATATTTATGCCGAGTACTGGGTGGCCGAATATTAAGTACAAAGGTAGTGGTAGTAAGTATCATATCTAGTAATACAGTCAGGGAATTGTACCCCTCAGTTACAGCGACCATCTGACCAAGTACATTGTTGTATGGGATAATGTGCGTTTTCACCACGCAATTCTGGTCACACAGTGGTTTGCAGCACATGAAAGGATGCTGGTGGAATATCTCCCTCCCTACTCCCCATTCCTGAATCCAATAGCCAGACAGACAGGAACGTCTGGATGTGAATGAATGATTTACAGTACTGTGTATGTTGTATGTTCCAATTCAGTTCCGATATGTACTGAAATATTGTTTACAGTTGTGCACAGCTCTACCAAAAGGCCAACGGGTCTTTCTTATGTTTGTTGTACATTTTGTTTGTATTTTTCTTTTGCACAATGCTGTGAACAAATTAAAATTGCAAAGAGCATATGCAGTAAAAATGTGAAACATACGTGTCTTGTACTCATTTACCTCACTAAATACAGCAATGTGTAACTGTAGATTTCAAATGGCTGTGCAAATAGTGTATAGTGCTGTCTTGAGCATTTTCAGAAAGTGTCACCAAGATCTGACTTTTTTTGCATTGGAAAACACTTACAGAGTGAACTGTCATAACGAAAACATGGCAAAGCCATTTGACTATCTTGTTCATAAACAATGGTGTCAGGACTTTTCATTTTGATGACAGTGACACTTTCATTGACATGAATACTTGCTTTTGAGGAATGAATTATCCATTTTGAGCAAGTGACACGCTTCTGCAGGTTATCAACTAGGTTTTGCAGTTTGTACTAATTGTTTTGAGAAATGCACTAACAGTTATGAGAACTTTAATTCTGATCAGAGAAATGCACCAAAGCAATTGAGAAAAACTGTAAGTATCACTTATTTCCATTGCGAAGTAGTCATTTGAAAAAAGAATGCTCTTCCTTCAACACTGTAAGCACTTTTTGCTTTGCTGATGTCAACTTCTAGCATTGTTGGCGTTAATCATGCTTAGCAGAGGATGGTTTCGATCCATCGACCTCTGGGTTATGGGCCCAGCACGCTTCCGCTGCGCCACTCTGCTATACACCAATGCAAACAGGACTCAAACACAGAATCCCTGTCTTAGGAGACCAGTGCCTTATACATTTGGCCACTGGGGCTTATGTTGACTAATTTGTACCAACACATACAGGCTATCAGAATGCATCAGGTGTAGTTGGGTTGTAGTTGGACTACCTTTTCAAAGTATTGTTAGTTGGACAAACTACCTTTTTTAGAGTGGATACAATTAAGTATCACTTATTTCCATTGGGAAGTAGTCATTTGAAAAAAGAATGCTCTTCCTTCAACACTGTAAGCACTGTTTGCTTTGCTGATGTCAACTTCTAGCATCCTTGGCGTTAATCATGCTTAGCAGAGGATGGTTTCGATCCATCGACCTCTGGGTTATGGGCCCAGCACGCTTCCGCTGCGCCACTCTGCTATATTCCACTGCAAACAGGACTCAAACACAGAATCCCTGGCTTAGGAGAGCAGTGCCTTATACATTTGGCCACTGGGGCTTATGTTGACTAATTTGTACCAACACATACAGGCTATCAGAATGCATCAGGTGTAGTTGGGTTGTAGTTGGACTACCTTTTCAAAGTATTGTTAGTTGGACAAACTACCTTTTTTAGAGTGGATACAATTAAGTATCACTTATTTCCATTGGGAAGTAGTCATTTGAAAAAAGAATGCTCTTTCTTCAACACTGTAAGCACTGTTTGCTTTGCTGATGTCAACTTCTAGCATCCTTGGCTTTAATCATGCTTAGCAGAGGATGGTTTCGATCCATCGACCTCTGGGTTATGGGCCCAGCACGCTTCCGCTGCGCCACTCTGCTATACACCACTGCAAACAGGACTCAAACACAGAATCCCTGGCTTAGGAGACCAGTGCCTTATACATTTGGCCACTGGGGCTTATGTTGACTAATTTGTACCAACACATACAGGCTATCAGAATGCATCAGGTGTAGTTGGGTTGTAGTTGTACTACCTTTTCAAAGTATTGTTAGTTGGACAAACTACCTTTTTTAGAGTGGATACAATTAAGTATCACTTATTTCCATTGGGAAGTAGTCATTTGAAAAAAGAATGCTCTTCCTTCAACACTGTAAGCACTGTTTGCTTTGCTGATGTCAACTTCTAGCATCCTTGGCGTTAATCATGCTTAGCAGAGGATGGTTTCGATCCATTGACCTCTGGGTTATGGGCCCAGCACGCTTCCGCTGCGCCACTCTGCTATATACCACTGCAAACAGGACTCAAACACAGAATCCCTGGCTTAGGAGAGCAGTGCCTTATACATTTGGCCACTGGGGCTTATGTTGACTAATTTGTACCAACACATACAGGCTATCAGAATGCATCAGGTGTAGTTGGGTTGTAGTTGGACTACCTTTTCAAAGTATTGTTAGTTGGACAAACTACCTTTTTTAGAGTGGATACAATTAAGTATCACTTATTTCCATTGGGAAGTAGTCATTTGAAAAAAGTATGCTCTTCCTTCAACACTGTAAGCACTGTTTGCTTTGCTGATGTCAACTTCTAGCATCCTTGGCGTTAATCATGCTTAGCAGAGGATGGCTTCGATCCATCGACCTCTGGGTTATGGGCCCAGCACGCTTCCGCTGCGCCACTCTGCTATATACCACTGCAAACAGGACTCAAACACAGAATCCCTGGCTTAGGAGAGCAGTGCCTTATACATTTGGCCACTGGGGCTTATGTTGACTAATTTGTACCAACACATACAGGCTATCAGAATGCATCAGGTGTAGTTGGGTTGTAGTTGGACTACCTTTTCAAAGTATTGTTAGTTGGACAAACTACCTTTTTTAGAGTGGATACAATTAAGTATCACTTATTTCCATTGGGAAGTAGTCATTTGAAAAAAGAATGCTCTTCCTTCAACACTGTAAGCACTTTTTGCTTTGCTGATGTCAACTTCTAGCATTCTTGGCGTTAATCATGCTTAGCAGAGGATGGTTTCAATCCATCGACCTCTGGGTTATGGGCCCAGCATGCTTCCGCTGCGCCACTCTGCTATACACCACTGCAAACAGGACTCAAACACAGAATCCCTGTCTTAGGAGACCAGTGCCTTATACATTTGGCCACTGGGGCTTATGTTGACTAATTTGTACCAACACATACAGGCTATCAGAATGCATCAGGTGTAGTTGGGTTGTAGTTGGACTACCTTTTCAAAGTATTGTTAGTTGGACAAACTACCTTTTTTAGAGTGGATACAATTAAGTATCACTTATTTCCATTGGGAAGTAGTCATTTGAAAAAAGTATGCTCTTCCTTCAACACTGTAAGCACTGTTTGCTTTGCTGATGTCAACTTCTAGCATCCTTGGCGTTAATCATGCTTAGCAGAGGATGGTTTCGATCCATCGACCTCTGGGTTATGGGCCCAGCACACTTCCGCTGCGCCACTCTGCTATATACCACTGCAAACAGGACTCAAACACAGAATCCCTGGCTTAGGAGAGCAGTGCCTTATACATTTGGCCACTGGGGCTTATGTTGACTAATTTGTACCAACACATACAGGCTATCAGAATGCATCAGGTGTAGTTGGGTTGTAGTTGGACTACCTTTTCAAAGTATTGTTAGTTGGACAAACTACCTTTTTTAGAGTGGATACAATTAAGTATCACTTATTTCCATTGGGAAGTAGTCATTTGAAAAAAGAATGCTCTTCCTTCAACACTGTAAGCACTTTTTGCTTTGCTGATGTCAACTTCTAGCATTCTTGGCGTTAATCATGCTTAGCAGAGGATGGTTTCAATCCATCGACCTCTGGGTTATGGGCCCAGCACGCTTCCGCTGCGCCACTCTGCTATACACCACTGCAAACAGGACTCAAACACAGAATCCCTGTCTTAGGAGACCAGTGCCTTATACATTTGGCCACTGGGGCTTATGTTGACTAATTTGTACCAACACATACAGGCTATCAGAATGCATCAGGTGTAGTTGGGTTGTAGTTGGACTACCTTTTCAAAGTATTGTTAGTTGGACAAACTACCTTTTTTAGAGTGGATACAATTAAGTATCACTTATTTCCATTGGGAAGTAGTCATTTGAAAAAAGAATGCTCTTCCTTCAACACTGTAAGCACTTTTTGCTTTGCTGATGTCAACTTCTAGCATTCTTGGCGTTAATCATGCTTAGCAGAGGATGGTTTCAATCCATCGACCTCTGGGTTATGGGCCCAGCATGCTTCCGCTGCGCCACTCTGCTATACACCACTGCAAACAGGACTCAAACACAGAATCCCTGTCTTAGGAGACCAGTGCCTTATACATTTGGCCACTGGGGCTTATGTTGACTAATTTGTACCAACACATACAGGCTATCAGAATGCATCAGGTGTAGTTGGGTTGTAGTTGGACTACCTTTTCAAAGTATTGTTAGTTGGACAAACTACCTTTTTTAGAGTGGATACAATTAAGTATCACTTATTTCCATTGGGAAGTAGTCATTTGAAAAAAGTATGCTCTTCCTTCAACACTGTAAGCACTGTTTGCTTTGCTGATGTCAACTTCTAGCATCCTTGGCGTTAATCATGCTTAGCAGAGGATGGTTTCGATCCATCGACCTCTGGGTTATGGGCCCAGCACACTTCCGCTGCGCCACTCTGCTATATACCACTGCAAACAGGACTCAAACACAGAATCCCTGGCTTAGGAGAGCAGTGCCTTATACATTTGGCCACTGGGGCTTATGTTGACTAATTTGTACCAACACATACAGGCTATCAGAATGCATCAGGTGTAGTTGGGTTGTAGTTGGACTACCTTTTCAAAGTATTGTTAGTTGGACAAACTACCTTTTTTAGAGTGGATACAATTAAGTATCACTTATTTCCATTGGGAAGTAGTCATTTGAAAAAAGTATGCTCTTCCTTCAACACTGTAAGCACTTTTTGCTTTGCTGATGTCAACTTCTAGCATTCTTGGCGTTAATCATGCTTAGCATAGGATGGTTTCAATCCATCGACCTCTGGGTTATGGGCCCAGCACGCTTCCGCTGCGCCACTCTGCTATACACCACTGCAAACAGGACTCAAACACAGAATCCCTGTCTTAGGAGACCAGTGCCTTATACATTTGGCCACTGGGGCTTATGTTGACTAATTTGTACCAACACATACAGGCTATCAGAATGCATCAGGTGTAGTTGGGTTGTAGTTGGACTACCTTTTCAAAGTATTGTTAGTTGGACAAACTACCTTTTTTAGAGTGGATACAATTAAGTATCACTTATTTCCATTGGGAAGTAGTCATTTGAAAAAAGAATGCTCTTCCTTCAACACTGTAAGCACTGTTTGCTTTGCTGATGTCAACTTCTAGCATTCTTGGCGTTAATCATGCTTAGCAGAGGATGGTTTCGATCCATCGACCTCTGGGTTATGGGCCCAGCACGCTTCCGCTGTGCCACTCTGCTATACACCACTGCAAACAGGACTCAAACACAGAATCCCAGTCTTAGGAGACCAGTGCCTTATACATTTGGCCACTGGGGCTTATGTTGACTAATTTGTACCAACACATACAGGCTATCAGAATGCATCAGGTGTAGTTGGGTTGTAGTTGGACTACCTTTTCAAAGTATTGTTAGTTGGACAAACTACCTTTTTTAGAGTGGATACAATTAAGTATCACTTATTTCCATTGGGAAGTAGTCATTTGAAAAAAGAATGCTCTTCCTTCAACACTGTAAGCACTGTTTGCTTTGCTGATGTCAACTTCTAGCATTCTTGGCGTTAATCATGCTTAGCAGAGGATGGTTTCGATCCATCGACCTCTGGGTTATGGGCCCAGCACGCTTCCGCTGCGCCACTCTGCTATATTCCACTGCAAACAGGACTCAAACACAGAATCCCTGGCTTAGGAGAGCAGTGCCTTATATATTTGGCCACTGGGGCTTATGTTGACTAATTTGTACCAACACATACAGGCTATCAGAATGCATCAGGTGTAGTTGGGTTGTAGTTGGACTACCTTTTCAAAGTATTGTTAGTTGGACAAACTACCTTTTTTAGAGTGGATACAATTAAGTATCACTTATTTCCATTGGGAAGTAGTCATTTGAAAAAAGAATGCTCTTCCTTCAACACAGTAAGCACTGTTTGCTTTTCTGATGTCAACTTCTAGCATTCTTGGCGTTAATCATGCTTAGCAGAGGATGGTTTCGATCCATCGACCTCTGGGTTATGGGCCCAGCACGCTTCCGCTGCGCCACTCTGCTATACACCACTGCAAACAGGACTCAAACACAGAATCCCTGTCTTAGGAGACCAGTGCCTTATACATTTGGCCACTGGGGCTTATGTTGACTAATTTGTACCAACACATACAGGCTATCAGAATGCATCAGGTGTAGTTGGGTTGTAGTTGGACTACCTTTTCAAAGTATTGTTAGTTGGACAAACTACCTTTTTTAGAGTGGATACAATTAAGTATCACTTATTTCCATTGGGAAGTAGTCATTTGAAAAAAGAATGCTCTTCCTTCAACACTGTAAGCACTGTTTGCTTTGCTGATGTCAACTTCTAGCATCCTTGGCGTTAATCATGCTTAGCAGAGGATGGTTTCGATCCATCGACCTCTGGGTTATGGGCCCAGCACGCTTCCGCTGCGCCACTCTGCTATATTCCACTGCAAACAGGACTCAAACACAGAATCCCTGGCTTAGGAGAGCAGTGCCTTATACATTTGGCCACTGGGGCTTATGTTGACTAATTTGTACCAACACATACAGGCTATCAGAATGCATCAGGTGTAGTTGGGTTGTAGTTGGACTACCTTTTCAAAGTATTGTTAGTTGGACAAACTACCTTTTTTAGAGTGGATACAATTAAGTATCACTTATTTCCATTGGGAAGTAGTCATTTGAAAGAAGAATGCTCTTCCTTCAACACTGTAAGCACTGTTTGCTTTGCTGATGTCAACTTCTAGCATTCTTGGCGTTAATCATGCTTAGCAGAGGATGGTTTCGATCCATCGACCTCTGGGTTATGGGCCCAGCACGCTTCCGCAGCGCCACTCTGCTATATACCACTGCAAACAGGACTCAAACACAGAATCCCCGTCTTAGGAGACCAGTGCCTTATACCACTGGGGCGCCTAAATATTAAAGGCAACCAACTTGTGTCTAACCACGCCCAACTTGCGTCTAGCCACGCCCCCGCGGCGACGCGGCAGCAGCAGAGCGGAGCTCATTATATGCCAGTAACCGCCCCTTAATAAGTATCCAGAAATAGCTCAATTGGCAAAGCTGCATGGCTGTGGATCCTACGGCTTGTTGCTAGCTAGTTCGATTCCCTTCAATTTTTTTTTTTTTTTTTTTTAACGTGCATTCGCATTCTTTCGCCGTTAAGTTTAGGCATAACTTTAAGCATTGTTTCGGAGTTGGTTAAGGTTAGGCATTGTTTCGGAGTTGCTTAAGGTTAGAAGGGTTAAGTTTAGGCGCTGTTAAGGAGCTGGTTAAGGTTAGAGTTTGACTTAGAGAATGGCAATATTTTTTAACGTGCATTCATTTCGCCGGTTAAGTTTAGGCATTGTTTCGGAGTTGGTTAAGGTTAGGCATTGTTTCGGAGTTGCTTAAGGTTAGAAGGGTTAAGTTTAGGCGCTGTTAAGGAGCTGGTTAAGGTTAGAGTTTGACTTAGAGAATGGCAATAGACAGCCTATTTCCGCGCTGCAGCGCAAGGCAATAGACAGCCTATTTCCGCACTGCCGCTCTCTCGCGCTGCCGTGGTCACATGGGCGTATTGGCCAATCAGAGAAACGCTAAACACAAGTTGGTTGCCTAAAATATTCACGCCACTGGGGCTTATGTTGACTAATTTGTACCAACACATACAGGCTATCAGAATGCATCAGGTGTAGTTGGGTTGTAGTTGGACTACCTTTTCAAAGTATTGTTAGTTGGACAAACTACCTTTTTTAGAGTGGATACAATTAAGTATCACTTATTTCCATTGGGAAGTAGTCATTTGAAAAAAGAATGCTCTTCCTTCAACACTGTAAGCACTGTTTGCTTTGCTGATGTCAACTTCTAGCATCCTTGGCGTTAATCATGCTTAGCAGAGGATGGTTTCGATCCATCGACCTCTGGGTTATGGGCCCAGCACGCTTCCGCTGCGCCACTCTGCTATATACCACTGCAAACAGGACTCAAACACAGAATCCCTGGCTTGGGAGACCAGTGCCTTATACATTTGGCCACTGGGGCGCCTAAATATTAAAGGCAACCAACTTGTGTCTAACCACGCCCAACTTGCGTCTAGCCACGCCCCCGCGGCGACGCGGCAGCAGCAGAGCGGAGCTCATTATATGCCAGTAACCGCCCCTTAATAAGTATCCAGAAATAGCTCAATTGGCAAAGCTGCATTGCTGTGGATCCTACGGCTTGTTGCTAGCTAGTTCGATTCCCTTCAATTTTTTTTTTTTTTTTTTTTAACGTGCATTCGCATTCTTTCGCCGTTAAGTTTAGGCATAACTTTAAGCATTGTTTCGGAGTTGGTTAAGGTTAGGCATTGTTTCTGAGTTGCTTAAGGTTAGAAGGGTTAAGTGTAGGCGCTGTTAAGGAGCTGGTTAAGGTTAGAGTTTGACTTAGAGAATGGCAATATTTTTTAACGTGCATTCATTTCGCCGGTTAAGTTTAGGCATTGTTTCGGAGTTGGTTAAGGTTAGGCATTGTTTCGGAGTTGCTTAAGGTTAGAAGGGTTAAGTTTAGGCGCTGTTAAGGAGCTGGTTAAGGTTAGAGTTTGACTTAGAGAATGGCAATAGACAGCCTATTTCCGCGCTGCAGCGCGAGGCAATAGACAGCCTATTTCCGCGCTGCCGCTCTCTCGCGCTGCCGTGGTCACATGGGCGTATTGGCCAATCAGAGAAACGCTAAACACAAGTTGGTTGCCTAAAATATTCACGCCACTGGGGCTTATGTTGACTAATTTGTACCAACACATACAGGCTATCAGAATGCATCAGGTGTAGTTGGGTTGTAGTTGGACTACCTTTTCAAAGTATTGTTAGTTGGACAAACTACCTTTTTTAGAGTGGATACAATTAAGTATCACTTATTTCCATTGGGAAGTAGTCATTTGAAAAAAGAATGCTCTTCCTTTAACACTGTAAGCACTGTTTGCTTTGCTGATGTCAACTTCTAGCATTCTTGGCGTTAATCATGCTTAGCAGAGGATGGTTTCGATCCATCGACCTCTGGGTTATGGGCCCAGCACGCTTCCGCTGCGCCACTCTGCTATACACCACTGCAAACAGGACTCAAACACAGAATCCCCGTCTTAGGAGACCAGTGCCTTATACATTTGGCCACTGGGGCTTATGTTGACTAATTTGTACCAACACATACAGGCTATCAGAATGCATCAGGTGTAGTTGGGTTGTAGTTGGACTACCTTTTCAAAGTATTGTTAGTTGGACAAACTACCTTTTTTAGAGTGGATACAATTAAGTATCACTTATTTCCATTGGGAAGTAGTCATTTGAAAAAAGAATGCTCTTCCTTCAACACTGTAAGCACTGTTTGCTTTGCTGATGTCAAATTCTAGCAACCTTGGCGTTGATCATGCTTAGCAGAGGATGGTTTTGATCCATCGACCTCTGGGTTATGGGCCCAGCACGCTTCCGCTGCGCCACTCTGCTATATACCACTGGAAACAGGACTCAAACACAGAATCCCTGGCTTAGGAGAGCAGTGCCTTATACATTTGGCCACTGGGGCTTATGTTGACTAATTTGTACCAACACATACAGGCTATCAGAATGCATCAGGTGTAGATGGGTTGTAGTTGGACTACCTTTTCAAAGTATTGTTAGTTGGACAAACTACCTTTTTTAGAGTGGATACAATTAAGTATCACTTATTTCCATTGGGATGTAGTCATTTGAAAAAAGAATGCTCTTCCTTCAACACTGTAAGCACTGTTTGCTTTGCTGATGTCAACTTCTAGCATCCTTGGCGTTAATCATGCTTAGCAGAGGATGGTTTCGATCCATCGACCTCTGGGTTATGGGCCCAGCACGCTTCCGCTGCGCCACTCTGCTATACACCACTGCAAACAGGACTCAAACACAGAATCCCTGGCTTGGGAGACCAGTGCCTTATACCACTGGGGCGCCTAAATATTAAAGGCAACCAACTTGTGTCTAACCACGCCCAACTTGCGTCTAGCCACGCCCCCGCGGCGACGCGGCAGCAGCAGAGCGGAGCTCATTATATGCCAGTAACCGCCCCTTAATAAGTATCCAGAAATAGCTCAATTGGCAAAGCTGCATGGCTGTGGATCCTACGGCTTGTTGCTAGCTAGTTCGATTCCCTTCAATTTTTAATTTTTTATTTTTTTTAACGTGCATTCGCATTCTTTCGCCGTTAAGTTTAGGCATAACTTTAAGCATTGTTTCGGAGTTGGTTAAGGTTAGGCATTGTTTCGGAGTTGCTTAAGGTTAGAAGGGTTAAGTTTAGGCGCTGTTAAGGAGCTGGTTAAGGTTAGAGTTTGACTTAGAGAATGGCAATATTTTTTAACGTGCATTCATTTCGCCGGTTAAGTTTAGGCATTGTTTCGGAGTTGGTTAAGGTTAGGCATTGTTTCGGAGTTGCTTAAGGTTAGAAGGGTTAAGTTTAGGCGCTGTTAAGGAGCTGGTTAAGGTTAGAGTTTGACTTAGAGAATGGCAATAGACAGCCTATTTCCGCGCTGCAGCGCAAGGCAATAGACAGCCTATTTCCGCGCTGCCGCTCTCTCGCGCTGCCGTGGTCACATGGGCGTATTGGCCAATCAGAGAAACGCTAAACACAAGTTGGTTGCCTAAAATATTCACGCCACTGGGGCTTATGTTGACTAATTTGTACCAACACATACAGGCTATCAGAATGCATCAGGTGTAGTTGGGTTGTAGTTGGACTACCTTTTCAAAGTATTGTTAGTTGGACAAACTACCTTTTTTAGAGTGGATACAATTAAGTATCACTTATTTCCATTGGGAAGTAGTCATTTGAAAAAAGAATGCTCTTCCTTCAACACTGTAAGCACTGTTTGCTTTGCTGATGTCAATTTCTAGCATCCTTGGCGTTAATCATGCTTAGCAGAGGATGGTTTCGATCCATCGACCTCTGGGTTATGGGCCCAGCACGCTTCCGCTGCGCCACTCTGCTATATACCACTGCAAACAGGACTCAAACACAGAATCCCTGGCTTGGGAGACCAGTGCCTTATACATTTGGCCACTGGGGCGCCTAAATATTAAAGGCAACCAACTTGTGTCTAACCACGCCCAACTTGCGTCTAGCCACGCCCCCGCGGCGACGCGGCAGCAGCAGAGCGGAGCTCATTATATGCCAGTAACCGCCCCTTAATAAGTATCCAGAAATAGCTCAATTGGCAAAGCTGCATTGCTGTGGATCCTACGGCTTGTTGCTAGCTAGTTCGATTCCCTTCAATTTTTTATTTTTTTTTTTTTTAACGTGCATTCGCATTCTTTCGCCGTTAAGTTTAGGCATAACTTTAAGCATTGTTTCGGAGTTGGTTAAGGTTAGGCATTGTTTCGGAGTTGCTTAAGGTTAGAAGGGTTAAGTGTAGGCGCTGTTAAGGAGCTGGTTATGGTTAGAGTTTGACTTAGAGAATGGCAATATTTTTTAACGTGCATTCATTTCGCCGGTTAAGTTTAGGCATTGTTTCGGAGTTGGTTAAGGTTAGGCATTGTTTCGGAGTTGCTTAAGGTTAGAAGGGTTAAGTTTAGGCGCTGTTAAGGAGCTGGTTAAGGTTAGAGTTTGACTTAGAGAATGGCAATAGACAGCCTATTTCCGCGCTGCAGCGCGAGGCAATAGACAGCCTATTTCCGCGCTGCCGCTCTCTCGCGCTGCCGTGGTCACATGGGCGTATTGGCCAATCAGAGAAACGCTAAACACAAGTTGGTTGCCTAAAATATTCACGCCACTGGGGCTTATGTTGACTAATTTGTACCAACACATACAGGCTATCAGAATGCATCAGGTGTAGTTGGGTTGTAGTTGGACTACCTTTTCAAAGTATTGTTAGTTGGACAAACTACCTTTTTTAGAGTGGATACAATTAAGTATCACTTATTTCCATTGGGAAGTAGTCATTTGAAAAAAGAATGCTCTTCCTTCAACACTGTAAGCACTGTTTGCTTTGCTGATGTCAACTTCTAGCATTCTTGGCATTAATCATGCTTAGCAGAGGATGGTTTCGATCCATCGACCTCTGGGTTATGGGCCCAGCACGCTTCCGCTGCGCCACTCTGCTATACACCACTGCAAACGGGACTCAAACACAGAATCCCTGGCTTAGGAGACCAGTGCCTTATACATTTGGCCACTGGGGCTTATGTTGACTAATTTGTACCAACACATACAGGCTATCAGAATGCATCAGGTGTAGTTGGGTTGTAGTTGGACTACCTTTTCAAAGTATTGTTAGATGGACAAACTACCTTTTTTAGAGTGGATACAATTAAGTATCACTTATTTCCATTGGGAAGTAGTCATTTGAAAAAAGAATGCTCTTCCTTCAACACTGTAAGCACTGTTTGCTTTGCTGATGTCAACTTCTAGCATCCTTGGCGTTAATCATGCTTAGCAGAGGATGGTTTCGATCCATCGACCTCTGGGTTATGGGCCCAGCACGCTTCCGCTGCGCCACTCTGCTATACACCACTGCAAACAGGACTCAAACACAGAATCCCTGGCTTAGGAGACCAGTGCCTTATACATTTGGCCACTGGGGCTTATGTTGACTAATTTGTACCAACACATACAGGCTATCAGAATGCATCAGGTGTAGTTGGGTTGTAGTTGGACTACCTTTTCAAAGTATTGTTAGTTGGACAAACTACCTTTTTTAGAGTGGATACAATTAAGTATCACTTATTTCCATTGGGAAGTAGTCATTTGAAAAAAGAATGCTCTTCCTTCAACACTGTAAGCACTGTTTGCTTTGCTGATGTCAACTTCTAGCATTCTTGGCATTAATCATGCTTAGCAGAGGATGGTTTCGATCCATCGACCTCTGGGTTATGGGCCCAGCACGCTTCCGCTGCGCCACTCTGCTATACACCACTGCAAACGGGACTCAAACACAGAATCCCTGGCTTAGGAGACCAGTGCCTTATACATTTGGCCACTGGGGCTTATGTTGACTAATTTGTACCAACACATACAGGCTATCAGAATGCATCAGGTGTAGTTGGGTTGTAGTTGGACTACCTTTTCAAAGTATTGTTAGATGGACAAACTACCTTTTTTAGAGTGGATACAATTAAGTATCACTTATTTCCATTGGGAAGTAGTCATTTGAAAAAAGAATGCTCTTCCTTCAACACTGTAAGCACTGTTTGCTTTGCTGATGTCAACTTCTAGCATCCTTGGCGTTAATCATGCTTAGCAGAGGATGGTTTCGATCCATCGACCTCTGGGTTATGGGCCCAGCACGCTTCCGCTGCGCCACTCTGCTATACACCACTGCAAACAGGACTCAAACACAGAATCCCTGGCTTAGGAGACCAGTGCCTTATACATTTGGCCACTGGGGCTTATGTTGACTAATTTGTACCAACACATACAGGCTATCAGAATGCATCAGGTGTAGTTGGGTTGTAGTTGGACTACCTTTTCAAAGTATTGTTAGTTGGACAAACTACCTTTTTTAGAGTGGATACAATTAAGTATCACTTATTTCCATTGGGAAGTAGTCATTTGAAAAAAGAATGCTCTTCCTTCAACACTGTAAGCACTGTTTGCTTTGCTGATGTCAACTTCTAGCATTCTTGGCGTTAATCATGCTTAGCAGAGGATGGTTTCGATCCATCGACCTCTGGGTTATGGGCCCAGCACGCTTCCGCTGCGCCACTCTGCTATACACCACTGCAAACAGGACTCAAACACAGAATCCCTGGCTTAGGAGACCAGTGCCTTATACATTTGGCCACTGGGGCTTATGTTGACTAATTTGTACCAACACATACAGGCTATCAGAATGCATCAGGTGTAGTTGGGTTGTAGTTGGACTACCTTTTCAAAGTATTGTTAGTTGGACAAACTACCTTTTTTAGAGTGGATACAATTAAGTATCACTTATTTCCATTGGGAAGTAGTCATTTGAAAAAAGAATGCTCTTCCTTCAACACTGTAAGCACTGTTTGCTTTGCTGATGTCAACTTCTAGCATTCTTGGCATTAATCATGCTTAGCAGAGGATGGTTTCGATCCATCGACCTCTGGGTTATGGGCCCAGCACGCTTCCGCTGCGCCACTCTGCTATACACCACTGCAAACGGGACTCAAACACAGAATCCCTGGCTTAGGAGACCAGTGCCTTATACATTTGGCCACTGGGGCTTATGTTGACTAATTTGTACCAACACATACAGGCTATCAGAATGCATCAGGTGTAGTTGGGTTGTAGTTGGACTACCTTTTACAAAGTATTGTTAGATGGACAAACTACCTTTTTTAGAGTGGATACAATTAAGTATCACTTATTTCCATTGGGAAGTAGTCATTTGAAAAAAGAATGCTCTTCCTTCAACACTGTAAGCACTGTTTGCTTTGCTGATGTCAACTTCTAGCATCCTTGGCGTTAATCATGCTTAGCAGAGGATGGTTTCGATCCATCGACCTCTGGGTTATGGGCCCAGCATGCTTCCGCTGCGCCACTCTGCTATACACCACTGCAAACAGGACTCAAACACAGAATCCCTGGCTTAGGAGACCAGTGCCTTATACATTTGGCCACTGGGGCTTATGTTGACTAATTTGTACCAACACATACAGGCTATCAGAATGCATCAGGTGTAGTTGGGTTGTAGTTGGACTACCTTTTCAAAGTATTGTTAGTTGGACAAACTACCTTTTTTAGAGTGGATACAATTAAGTATCACTTATTTCCATTGGGAAGTAGTCATTTGAAAAAAGAATGCTCTTCCTTCAACACTGTAAGCACTGTTTGCTTTGCTGATGTCAACTTCTAGCATTCTTGGCGTTAATCATGCTTAGCAGAGGATGGTTTCGATCCATCGACCTCTGGGTTATGGGCCCAGCACGCTTCCGCTGCGCCACTCTGCTATACACCACTGTAAACAGGACTCAAACACAGAATCCCTGTCTTAGGAGACCAGTGCCTTATACATTTGGCCACTGGGGCTTATGTTGACTAATTTGTACCAACACATACAGGCTATCAGAATGCATCAGGTGTAGATGGGTTGTAGTTGGACTACCTTTTCAAAGTATTGTTAGTTGGACAAACTACCTTTTTTAGAGTGGATACAATTAAGTATCACTTATTTCCATTGGGAAGTAGTCATTTGAAAAAAGAATGCTCTTCCTTCAACACTGTAAGCACTGTTTGCTTTGCTGATGTCAACTTCTAGCATCCTTGGCGTTAATCATGCTTAGCAGAGGATGGTTTCGATCCATCGACCTCTGGGTTATGGGCCCAGCAGGCTTCCGCTGCGCCACTCTGCTATACACCACTGCAAACAGGACTCAAACACAGAATCCCTGGCTTGGGAGACCAGTGCCTTATACATTTGGCCACTGGGGCGCCTAAATATTAAAGGCAACCAACTTGTGTCTAACCACGCCCAACTTGCGTGTAGCCACGCCCCCGCGGCGACGCGGCAGCAGCAGAGCGGAGCTCATTATATGCCAGTAACCGCCCCCTAATAAGTATCCAGAAATAGCTCAATTGGCAAAGCTGCATGGCTGTGGATGCTACGGCTCGTTGCTAGCTAGTTCGATAGCCTTCAATTTTTTTTTAATTTTTTTTTTAACGTGCATTCGCATTCTTTCGCCGTTAAGTTTAGGCATAACTTTAAGCATTGTTTCGGAGTTGGTTAAGGTTAGGCATTGTTTCGGAGTTGCTTAAGGTTAGAAGGGTTAAGTGTAGGCGCTGTTAAGGAGCTGGTTAAGGTTAGAGTTTGACTTAGAGAATGGCAATATTTTTTAACGTGCATTCATTTCGCCGGTTAAGTTTAGGCATTGTTTCGGAGTTGGTTAAGGTTAGGCATTGTTTCGGAGTTGCTTAAGGTTAGAAGGGTTAAGTTTAGGCGCTGTTAAGGAGCTGGTTAAGGTTAGAGTTTGACTTAGAGAATGGCAATAGACAGCCTATTTCCGTGCTGCAGCGCGAGGCAATAGACAGCCTATTTCCGCGCTGCCGCTCTCTCGCGCTGCCGTGGTCACATGGGCGTATTGGCCAATCAGAGAAACGCTAAACACAAGTTGGTTGCCTAAAATATTCACGCCACTGGGGCTTATGTTGACTAATTTGTACCAACACATACAGGCTATCAGAATGCATCAGGTGTAGTTGGGTTGTAGTTGGACTACCTTTTCAAAGTATTGTTAGTTGGACAAACTACCTTTTTTAGAGTGGATACAATTAAGTATCACTTATTTCCATTGGGAAGTAGTCATTTGAAAAAAGAATGCTCTTCCTTCAACACTGTAAGCACTGTTTGCTTTGCTGATGTCAACTTCTAGCATCCTTGGCGTTAATCATGCTTAGCAGAGGATGGTTTCGATCCATCGACCTCTGGGTTAAGGGCCCAGCACGCTTCCGCTGCGCCACTCTGCTATATACCACTGCAAACAGGACTCAAACACAGAATCCCTGGCTTAGGAGAGCAGTGCCTTATACATTTGGCCACTGGGGCTTATGTTGACTAATGTGTACCAACACATACAGGCTATCAGAATGCATCAGGTGTAGTTGGGTTGTAGTTGGACTACCTTTTCAAAGTATTGTTAGTTGGACAAACTACCTTTTTCAGAGTGGATACAATTAAGTATCACTTATTTCCATTGGGAAGTAGTCATTTGAAAAAAGAATGCTCTTCCTTCAACACTGTAAGCACTGATAGCTTTGCTGATGTCAACTTCTAGGATCCTTGGCGTTAATCATGCTTAGCAGAGGATGGTTTCGATCCATCGACCTCTGGGTTATGGGCCCAGCACGCTTCCGCTGCGCCACTCTGCTATATACCACTGCAAACAGGACTCAAACACAGAATCCCTGGCTTAGGAGAGCAGTGCCTTATACATTTGGCCACTGGGGCTTATGTTGACTAATTTGTACCAACACATACAGGCTATCAGAATGCATCAGGTGTAGTTGGGTTGTAGTTGGACTACCTTTTCAAAGTATTGTTAGTTGGACAAACTACCTTTTTTAGAGTGGATACAATTAAGTATCACTTATTTCCATTGGGAAGTAGTCATTTGAAAAAAGAATGCTCTTCCTTCAACACTGTAAGCACTGTTTGCTTTGCTGATGTCAACTTCTAGCATCCTTGGCGTTAATCATGCTTAGCAGAGGATGGTTTCGATCCATCGACCTCTGGGTTATGGGCCCAGCACGCTTCCGCAGCGCCACTCTGCTATATACCACTGCAAACAGGACTCAAACACAGAATCCCTGGCTTAGGAGAGCAGTGCCTTATACATTTGGCCACTGGGGCTTATGTTGGCTAATTTGTACCAACACATACAGGCTATCAGAATGCATCAGGTGTAGATGGGTTGTAGTTGGACTACCTTTTCAAAGTATTGTTAGTTGGACAAACTACCTTTTTTAGAGTGGATACAATTAAGTATCACTTATTTCCATTGGGAAGTAGTCATTTGAAAAAAGAATGCTCTTATTTCAACACTGTAAGCACTGTTTGCTTTGCTGATGTCAACTTCTAGCATCCTTGGCGTTAATCATATTTACCAGAGGATGGTTTCGATCCATCGACCTCTGGGTTATGGGCCCAGCACGCTTCCGCTGCTCCACTCTGCTATACACCACTACAAACAGGACTCAAACACAGAATCCCTGGCTTGGGAGACCAGTGCCTTATACATTTGGCCACTGGGGCTTATGTTGACTAATTTGTA
>NC_140177.1:17488004-17490504 GCF_963971535.1 Notolepis coatsorum | reverse complement strand
CAACACAGACTGGATTGTATTCCGCGACACAGATAACATTAATGCCTACACGGAGACAGTGCTGGACTATGTCTGTACTAGGGTGAAAGAAACAATCCCCACTACCAAAATGAAAGTTTACCCAAATCAAAAACCCTGGGTAGACAAATCCGTCCGTGAAGCTCTGAGAGAGCGCACCAAAGCATACAATGACGGCCTAGTGGCAGGCAACATGAATGACCACAAGGTGGCGCAACACAACGTAAGGAGGACAGTGTCAGAGGCCAAACGGCGCTACAGGGATAAAATTGAACTCCAGTTTGAACAAGCTGACTCTAGAGCTATGTGGCAGGGGCTCAAAACGATGACAGACTACAAAGGCGCCTCCCTCAAACTGAACAATGACATCTCCTTAGCAAACGACCTCAATACCTTCTATGCGAGGTTTGATGCTGGTAATAACAACACCAGCTCACAGGCCTCGGCAATGGGGGGGGGGGGGTCGGCTGCTGATGGAGGCGCAGTGTTCAGGGTAACAGAGCATGAGGTGAGGCGGACCTTTAAAAAAGTGAATATCAGGAAGGCAGCAGGTCCGGACGGCATCCCCGGCCGCGTCCTAAAAGTCTGTGCCGACCAACTGGCCCCAGTATTCACTGACATATTTAACCTGTCCTTAGAACAGGCTGTCATCCCCACCTGCCTGAAGAAGTCCACTATTATCCCTGTACCCAAAAAATCCAAGCCTGCTTGCCTCAACGACTACCGCCCTGTAGCTCTCACCTCCATAGCCATGAAGTGCTTTGAGAAGCTAGTAAAGGGCTACATCTGCTCCTCCCTCCCCATCAACATGGACCCCCTGCAATTTGCATACCGCCCCAACAGGTCCACGGAGGACGCCATATCCCATGTGCTGCACACAGCAGCATCACACCTGGACAAGAGGCAGGGGAACTATGTGAGAATGCTATTCATCGACTACAGCTCGGCATTCAATACCATAGTCCCCTCCATACTCATAGCCAAGCTCAGGGACCTGGGCTTGGGCTATGACCTCTGCCAGTGGGTCTTGGACTTCCTGACTGGCAGACCCCAGGTGGTGAGAGCAGGCAACTGCACCTCCTCATCCATCACCCTCAACATAGGGGCCCCCCAGGGCTGTGTTCTGAGTCCCCTCCTCTACTCCCTGTACACACACGACTGTGTGGCTCAGCGGAGTAGCAATACAATCGTCAAATTTGCTGACGACACAGTGGTGGTGGGCCTGATCTCTGCCAACGACGAGAGGGCCTACCTGGAAGAGGTCAAGGTCCTGGCGGGATGGTGCCAGGAAAACAGCCTCTCCCTGAACGTCAGCAAAACAAAAGAGATGATTGTGGACTTCAGGAGGTCGGGGGTCAAGGACTACAGCCCCCTCAGCATCGACGGGGCACCGGTTGAGAGAGTCAACAGCTTCAAGTACCTCGGAGCCCACATATCCGAGGACTTGAAATGGACCATACACATTAACAGTGTGGTGAAGAAGGCACGACAACGCCTCTACTTCCTCAGGCGCCTAAGGAAGTTCCAAGTCAGCCAGAAGATCCTTAAGAACTTCTACTCATGTACAATAGAGAGCATCTTGACCGGCAACATCACCTCCTGGTTTGGGAATAGCACTGCAAAAGACCAAAACAGACTACAAAGAGTGACACGTTCAGCCGAACGCACAATTGGAGGGGGGCTCCCCACTCTCCAGAACATTTACAACAAGCGTTGCAAGGGGAAGGCTAAGAGAATTATTAAGGACTCGAGCCACCCGAACAACTGCCTCTTTGAACTGCTGCCGTCAGGCAAGCGACACAGGAGTCTCAAGGCGAGCACAGAAAGACTCAGAAGTAGCTTCTATCCCCAGGCCATCAGGCTGCTAAACGAACAATGAATGAACACTACACAACAACAACCACCGAACGCACATAGCACACACATCCACACGCACACACTCACTTTAAACAAACACACTGTAGCACCCACTACACACACTTTATAGCACACACCCACTTTGAACAGACACACTGTAGCACCCACTCCCCACACTTTATATTTATGGATGAGGGATTGCACTGCAACTCGTACACCTTACTGTAAATTGTACCTAAAATTGTGCCTCATCCCACTTCTGCTTTGCACTAGATAGTACTGTGCATTAGTACACTGCATAGTATTGTGTATTGTATGTTATGTGGTAGCTCAGAACATTGTACATGTGTCTATACCGAACAACTGTGACCTCATTCTTCTTCTAAATTCATGCTATATTATGTTATTATGTTGTTTGATACTATCTTGTCTAGCACAGTCTCTGGAGCGTAACAGTAAGAAGCATTTTGTATGAAAGTATTCTGTACTTCTGTATGACAACTATTAAAGAACTTGAACTTGAACTTGAACTTGATGTCAACTTCTAGCATTCTTGGCATTAATCATGCTTAGCAGAGGATGGTTTCGATCCATCGACCTCTGGGTTATGGGCCCAGCACGCTTC